>NC_136267.1:190866312-191078812 GCF_964187855.1 Myxine glutinosa | reverse complement strand
GCCAGTAGGGAGCATCATTTATACAAGACTGATATTTACACTACGATCCAGGACCTGTTCTTTGAGGAACACATGCAGATGTTATGCATAGAGAGAGAGCACGCATGCCAGCATCGATACACCAACCCACGAGTGCCCTGTGGCCCTACGGCCTTTAATAATGTGCAGAGCACCCCGTCCAAGCACCAAAAGCACCACCCCATTACGCACAGTCAGCACCATCCGGTGCACCAATAAAGTGTTCATAGTCACCGGTGGTGTCGCAGCCGGCCAATGTTCTGCCGCTGGTCTTGCCTTCTTGGAGTGCACTTGGCCTTCTGGCTTCTTTAGAAATAAAGAAAGGCGCCAACCGCGTCCATTTCTGAATTGTGGCCGTCAGGGGGGGCCAACTAAAAGTGGTTCACCTGTATGGCATAGGTGCCACGTTGACCCAGAGGTCCATCAACGGGTGGTGCTTGCCCGCAAAAGAACTGCGGTCCATGGTGGGCGGCCACAAAAATTGCGGTCCATATGGTATATCGATCCAGGCAGCAAGCAGCGGAAGTACAGACCCACAACTGCGGAGCCAGCACCTCTCTCTCCTCTCTCTCTGCCCCAAAGCCAGATCCTCGGAGGTGGGAGACAAAAGAAGACAAGTGAGTAAGGTGGTAAGGGTGCAAAAGTGCACGCAATTCTAGGTAATGCACACTGGGGGCACATGGGAACCAGGTGAGACAGGTACGTTCCTACTGTACGCCCCCCCCCCCCCACCAGGTAACCTACATTGCCCCTCCCTTACCCCTTACTGTATCCACAAAACACAACACTACCTATAAACATCTACTTTACACATCAACAAACGTCCCTACTGTCTTCCCCGTTCCTCCCATAAACCAAATTCGTCTTCTCTCCCTCCTAACCAATCAAATTTGCTATTTCCAACTCTCATCAAAATTTGCCATCTCCAACTCAACATCAAAATTTTCCATCACCAATTCATCATCAGTCCCTCCTAAGGAGGGAGAGATGGAATCACCCCAATGTCTCATCCACGTCGTGATGCGTCTCACAAATCCACACAGCAATTCTCCTTTCCTGCAACACAGAACAAAGGAACACAGGTGTGGAGTCATCATCACCACCTCACGTAAGTGGCTGCGTATGGTGCGACAGGTTCATCAATCCTAACTATTTCCTAAATGACTTTAACAACTTTACATTACCCGGGGTCTTTCCCTGCCAATCCATTGGCCAACTTACACTATGGGTTCTAAAAACCAATTCCCATTGACCAAACTGTGGTGCTTCTCAATTTGGGGTCTCACTCCCCCGATTCAACACTCGGTGCCCCAGCACAATTTCGGTGGCTGGGTCGTGTGACGCTCCCAGCTGGTCCGCCCACCTGCACACCTCCACCACTGTTGTTGCCTACCGAGCTCACCTGCTCCTCACCCTAACCTAACTAACTGGGGAAGGCCCTCTCGCACTCTCACCCCCTCAGTGCCCTCTCTGGCACGGGCTACCCGATCCACACCCGGGATCCTCAGGCACCCATCCACAACTACCGGCTCCCAGAGCCCACCTGCGGCCTCACCTGGCCGACATCCTCACAGTGGTGGAGTGCCCAACCATTCACACTCATACTAACAGGCCACACGACCAGCCAATTTCACCACACCAATGCACCCATCCACAATACCATTCTACAACCGCACCACAAATGCCAATATCCAACCACAATTTACCTATACCTTCTAACTATTCTTTAAACTACCCTCCCCGGGTACTCGTGAAAAGGGGTCCACTCTTCCCCCATCCACACCTTCGCACCATGCACACCACTCCGTACCACTTACTCCAACTCTCTCCACACCACTCATTCCAATACTCCATGTATTCCACACACCTGTACTTGCACACCTGTGCTCTCATACTTGGTGCCGCCTGCACCCTTCTCTCCCCCAAGCGCATTCGCGCTGATCCACAACACTCACTACTCATACACTGCTCCACACACCTGTCCAGTTCTCACACAGCATCATCTCATCTAACTACTCCCCTCTGAAACTTGCGCTTCCCAGTCGTCCCTTTAAACTATTGTGCTCCCTCGTCATTATCATCCACTCTAATCTACCTGCGTCCCCTCTACAGGTATCCTTGTCACTAACTAACCTTAACGTTACCTAATGTCATCTTCGGTAGATCCCTACACACAATATCCTAACCCACCCGGGCTAGTTTTCACTGCCATACACCCCATAATCTATAGCGCATTTGCCCCACATTTCATGGGAAGGGTGGCAGGGATGCCACCCTTACCCACTGTCATACGGCGCGAGTGGGACCTTGTGGGACCACCTCGTATGTGAGTCGCTGCCCGCCTGCCGGACCCCGTGCGTCGCCCCTTGCGGGGTCAGCGCGGGGCCGAACCGGCCGGGCCCCCACAGTACATTACCCCCAAGGGGCTCCCGTGCCTCCCCTGTCCCTCTAAAAACTACCCCTGTTGGTGTCGATGCATGGGTCACACTTCCGCAACCCGCTACCCATTCCATCCCACCACAACCTTGCTCACTCACACCTCGCACCTCTCCCATCACCGGACCCTCTCGCTCGCACCCTCGTTCCATACCCTCCGGACCAGCCATACACCTCACTCTTGGCCTCTCACGAACATCCGGGTCTATCTCGACCCCCAAGCTTATTAAATCACCTGGCGCATCATACGCACGACCATATTGGTCACCACTTACACCGGGTCCTCTTTCTCTTCGCTTCTCCTCCATCACCTGCGAATCCCTCATCCGGTTAATGAGCACATCATCACGATCCGAACACAGACTTTGGACCAATTCTTTTACTTCCTCCTTTATCTCTTTCTTACCCTCTCTCCGTCGCTTCTTAATTTCGCTCACCCCTTCTTCCACTTCTTCTAATTTCTGCTTCACCTCCTTCATCTCCTCGTGCGCCCCTTAAGTTCTTCCTCTAACTCCACCTTATTTTTTTTATATATGCTCCCGCACCTCCCGCTCTTTAACCTCCATCACCTCTACCACCTTGTTCATTTTCCTCGTCAGGTCCTCATGTACCGTCTGACACTCTTTTTTAATTACCCCTACGTCCTTTTTCATCTCCTTCTGTGTCGATTTTAAACCCTCTATTACCGCTGTGTTCTTCTTTACCTGGTCCCCCAACTCCTTTTGTCCCACTGTCAGTTGTTCTACTCCCAGCGTCAACTCCTCTATACCACCTTGCAATTTTACAGTCCCCTTTCTCACCTCCTTCTCCATGCGCTCCTTACAGTGCCTCACCTCCTCGCGCACTCCTCCGACCTCCTCACTCACACCTCTTCTGATCTCTTCTCCCATCACTTGCATCTCCTGCCCAGATGCCACCCTCATCTGCTCCATTTCCTCCCTGTGAGCATCCAATTTAGTTTCTACCCCCATTCTGACCCCCTCTATCTGCTGCCCCATTTGTTTAACTTCCCTTTCCGCTTGGTCCCTCATGTCCCTCAATTTGCCTGCCATACTGTTTTCTAACCCCTCTAACCCCTTTTTCATCCCTTCCATTTGATTCTCTTGAGCGGCCATTCTGTTTTCTACCCCCGTTAACCCCTCCTGTATTTCCCCTAATCTATTGTCTAATCCCTCAAATTTGTTTCCTAATCCCTCTATTCTACTCCCTAACCCTCCGATCTGGACCCCCATGTCCTCCCTCAATTTCTCGCTATTGGACCCCATGTCCTCCCTCAATTTCTTGCTATTGGACCCCATTACCCCCATTTGCTCACTCTGAGCCTCTATACTGTTTTTCAAACCTCCAATTTGGTCTCCCATTTGTCCCATAAGGGCCCTCATTTGCAGGAAAAAAAGGTTCGAATCCACCAGCGGCGCTGCTACGGTCGCGGGCGCGGTCGCCGTAGCCATGTGCGAGGCGCCATTTTGCGCGCCCGTAACCTCGTGCGCGAGGACGCCATTTTGCGAACCTGCCGCCCTCACTGCTTCGCTCTCCTCTTGTCCCTCAATTTGGTCCTGGATCGACCCTGCCTCACTCTCCTCTACCGGAACCCAGCCGTCTTGATCTGCCATAGCGCGACTTTCAAAATTCGGGTTTTCCTTTAAAAACAAAACAATTTCCAACTGCTTGTAATTTTGAGCGCGTTAAGCGCGCTTCGGGCCTCGTATCTCACTCCTCGACACCAATTGTTACGGATCGCGGATTAGATGTTATTTAACGAGCGGTGGTATTGCCGCGACCTAACAGTTCCCCCGATTCTTCCCCAACTCACCCGATTCCACCCGAACGTTGGCCAAATCGCGCTACGCTAAATCAATGATTGGAAAGGACACAACGACTGGGATAAATGAAACGACGCAAGGGGTACAGTTCTCAAGACCTCCGGAGGAGGGTATAAAGTGGTGGAGAAAAGGGGTAGATTACACGGTAGTGAGGTAAAGACACAGAAGAGATAGGCACTTAAATACAATCTTATCTTATCCCAGACAGACCACAGACAAACGGGACAAGGCTGACTTACACAGGGATTGATGGCAGGAAGGGACAGGTAGTCGATAGCACAAGGTGCACCTTGGCTCGGGGGCAGGATCAAGCACGGTCCAAGAGATGCAGGGAGGTCTCACAGCGCTCGGAGGTGGCGTCTTTCTTTCTCCAAGCTCAGCGCGCATCTGACGTCACCACTCCCTCGGCTGCGCATGCTCAACGGGGAGTGACACGCCCTCGGCTGGTTGGCTCTGCCCCAGATGGGACCGGTCCGCCGCTTCCATTGGGTGCGGGGGTTACCGGGCTCCGCCCTTGACGAGGAGCTGACAGGGAGCCCCTATTTGGTAACCCCGTCGAGCACATGTTTGATGGCGGCTCGTGGGGAAGGCCTCGTGCCCTCCCAACACCCCCTACCAACCAAGCCGGAGTGAGGACGCGCACTCCCTGTGCACACTGCCGCCGTTGCTGTTGTTGTTGTTGTTGTTTCTGAACCGTGAGGAAGAGCTGCGGGGAGGTATTGGGAGGTCCTAAACTTCCTAACGGTGCCATACAATCACATTCTGGTGCAACGAAGGGTCAGAATTAATGGAAACGAATCCTTAACTGACATAGACTAAGAATAACTAGCAAGATGTCCTATAGTTGTCTACGTGAGATGCGGTGGACCTGGATGCGACATTTAATGGGGGGACATAGGGGGAGGTCGGGTCTACAGAGTGTTGTTTACAGAAAATGGGACTAGGGAATGGGGGATTGGGGATAGTTGGGAAGTATTGAGGAAATAGGGGAATATTTACAAGCGGATATGGATGGATGCAAATCCCATATCCGCAACAATATATATATATATATATATATATATACATATATATATATATATATATATATATATATATATATACATATATATATACATATATATATACATATATATATACATATATATATATACATATATATATATATATACATATATATATATATATATATACATATATATATATACATATATACATATATATATATATATACATATATATATACATATACATATATATATACATATATATATATATATACATATATATATACATATACATATATATATACATATATATATACATATATATATATATATATATATATATATATATATATATATATATATATATATATATATATATATACACACACACAACCGGTCAAAAGTTTTAGAACACCTCAATTTTTCCAGTTTTTATTGAAATTTAAGCAATTCAAGTCCGGTGAATAACCTGAAACGGTACAAAGGTAAGCAGTATGACAGACAGACCATTATATCCCTTAAAAGTGCAGGTATTTCCTTTAGAGAAATTGCAAAGAAAGCCCAGGTGTCAGTGAGTAGAGTTTCCTACACCATCAAAAGGCACTTGGAAACTGGACGAAACTCTGACAGGAAGAGGTCTGGCAGACCCAAAGCCACAACAGAATCAGAAGACAAGTTTCTGAGAGTCAACAGCTTGCGTGATAGGCGGCTCACAGGATAACAGCTTCAAGCACAGCTTCACACTGGTCGAAGTAAGCAAGTGTCAGTTTAAACTGTGAAGAGAAGACTTTGAGCTGCAGGTTTGACAGGTCGAGTGGCAGAAAGAAAGCCATTGCTAAGATGGCAAAATAAGAAAAAGAGGCTTGCCTGGGCCATGCAGCACCGCCAGTGGACTACTGAAGACTGGAAGAAGGTCTTATGGACCGATGAATCAAAATTTGAAACATTAAGTTCATCACGCAGGGTTTTTGTATGCCATCGAGTAGGCGAAAGGATGGTTCCTCAGTGTGTGACACCAACTGTAAAACATGGAGGAGGAAGCGTGATGGTCTGGGGCTCTTTTGCTGGATCCTGAGTCGGCGACTTGCACAGAGTGACTGGCACCCTGAACCAAAAGGGCTACCACAGCATTTTGCAGCACTATGCAATACCCTCTGGTATACGCCTAGTTGGTCAGGGGTTCATCCTACAGCAAGATAATGACCCTAAACACACCTCCAGGCTATGTCAAAACTACCTTCGAGGAAAATAACAAGACGGTAGGCTTCAAATCATGGAATGGCCAGCACAGTCTCCAGACTTAAACCCCATTGAGCTGGTTTGGGATGAACTGGACAGAAGGGTGAAAGCAAAGCAACCTACAAGTGCAACACATTTGTGGGAACTTCTGCAACAGTGTTGGGAAGAACTTCCCGAACAATATTTGATTTCCATTGGAGAAGGAATGCCACGAGTGTGTTCCGTGGTTATATCTGCAAAAGGTGGCTACTTTGCTGAGTCAAAAATTTAAATTTAATTTTGTGAAACAGAATGATGCTATGATTTCTTTTTTTAAATCTCCAATTGTTTATTTGTTCTATGCTTAATTTCAGAGTACATTGAGACATTAAACTGCGTAAATTTCAATAAAAACTGGAAAAAAGGAGGTGTTCTAAAACTTTTGACCGGTTGTGTATATATAAATACTAGATTGGTGAGGCGAGCGCAGTTACTGAGGAACGGGCTTATTTTAACTGAGGCTAATGACTGTACCTGACTTGCTGTGTTGTCATGATTTACACCAATCAAAATACAAACAATTACTTTGCACAAATGTATTTGTTGTGTTTGTGATATTACATTTCTATAGGCAATTTAGTTTGAATGTTTTTTTTTCAAGAAAGAACCCCTCTGCACATACATAGGGGAGGGGTAGGTGCAGACTGGAAGTTTGGGACGATTACACCTCACCACCACGTAATTCAAAACACCTCACCACCAAGTAATTCAAAACACCTCACCACCACATAATTCAAAACACCTCACCACCAAGTAATTTAAAACACCTCACAGCCATAAAACACGTAATAAAAACACCTCACCACCACAAAATTAAAAACACCTCACAGCCATAAAACACGTAATAAAAACACCTCGCGAGATCACAGCGAGGTCACGTCTTTTCGAAGCTGTTCCTTGCGCTCAAGCTTTCGAAGCTAAGTAATCTTTCAGAATTGTGTTTTTGTCGAGACTGTATCTATCTTTTGGTGTGTGTACCTATAGCGTATCTTTAGGAAAATTTTCGGTGCTAATTTTTCGTACATGTATACACAATCGTCGGTTAATGCGTATCGAATATTCTGAGGCCTAGTACTCGTAGGCTTAGGCTACCATACCGTCTCCGACCTTGTGGTTTTGTTTTTCTCTCAGCGGTTCATCGAATGCGCTGCAATTATTTTCGTTCTCTGTTTCGTCCCAGTCGTTCACCCCATACCTCCTTGTTTAATATCTCTACTCAAAAAAAAAAAAAAACCCAAAAAAACATTTCCTTCTCAGGTCTTATTCGTTTATTTGTTGTTCTTATTTGTTCGTTCGTTCTTCGTTCACGTTGTTCGCGATCACGCGATCACGTGGTTAGAAATGTATAATCTCTCCCCTGAACTATTTTCTCTCATATATTATAACACCTTTTTCTTCTTCTCCAACAAAAGGATGCTTTCGTCTTGCTCACCAAATCTATTCATTCCAAAAAAATAAAATAATACCATCTCTTACAGTTCCTCTTTTCTACATTCCCTAAACTCTCCAGAACTCCACCCCTCCTTCAGCTTCCTCAAACGTATTTTTGACTCAAAGGTCTCAAACTCATTTTGCAAAAAATGTTCCTTTCCCATGAATCGTACACTTTTCAAAATCCAATCTCACCCCTCCCCTCCAAATCTTCCCCATCCCCCCTTCCCTCAAAAACTTCCCCATCCCCCCTCCCCTCCAAAACTTCCCCATCACCCCTCCCCTCCAAATCCTCCCCATCACCCATCCCTTTCAAATCTCCCCCCTTGCCCCTTCCCTCCCCTCCCTCCTAAACTCCCCCCACACCCCTCCCCTCCGAGACTCTCCCTCGCTCCTCCCCTCCTAGACTCCCGTCTCACCCCTCCCCCTCAAAGCATCCTCCCTGCTTCTTCCCCCTTCCAACTTTCACCTTCATCTCCCCCAACCTTCTGCCTCGCTCTTCCCCCTCCTCAAATAACACGTCACTGTGCCTCACCCAATCTCCATCAAACCTTTTGTCCGCCCCATTCTTCCCTTTCTCCAAGCTATTCTGAAATCTCTGAAATCTCTGACACACCTTCAACAGCTCTCCCTACCTCTTCTTCCTCTTCCACATCTTACCCTACCCCTCCCCCCCCCCCCCCCCTGTTCTGCACCCGATGCTCCCCCTTCCTCTTCATTAACGGTATGGACCTCAAACATCCGGGGCCTTCGCTCAAACTTGACTGATCTCTCCATACAGGTTGCTTCTGACAAACCAGATGTGATCTGCTTAACAGAAACTTTCCTCCTTCATGATGTCTCTGATGCCTTGGTATCTCTCCCAGGTTACTCCCTCCTCCGGTATGATAGACCTGAGCCTCGTCCTGGAGGTGGGGTTGCTATCTTTATTAAAAAAACTCTTCCTCACTCGCCCTCCACTGCCCTCTCTCCACCTCACCCCCAGGAATACCTTTGGCTACGGCTTCCCCTTCGCTCCCACCTTTTGTTCATATGTGTGTTGTACCATCCACCAAACAGTGATGACTCCATCTACATCTCGCTGTCTGAAAATATGGACCAACTTCTATCTACCCATCCCAACTCTCTCTTCCTCATATGTGGTGATTTCAATTGTCACCATGCCAGTTGGCTGGGTGTGGGTACCTCTCTCACCAGCCATGGCTCTTCAGCAAAGGACTTCTGTGACTCAATGGGACTGACACAATCTGTCAATTTCCTGACCCGGATCTCAGTCAACGGAGCATCTTCTCTTCTGGACTTGGTTATGACTAACTTCCCTGAAAATGTCTGCTGCTCTTCTTCTGCTCCAATCGGCTCATCTGATCATGTGCTTGTCAAAGTGGACATCTCTCTGACCATTCTCAGAGAGCCTCCTCAGCGTCGACGAGTCTGGCATTTCACTCAGGCCAACTGGCACGGTCTTCAATCAGCCATGAATCATCTGGACTGGTCTCCCATCTCTACCGCCTCTGACATCAACTCATCCTGGGAATTCTTTCAAAGTAAATTGCTCTCTCTCATGCACAGATTTATCCCATCTCGTCTTCAGTTGTCATACCCTTCCTCCCGCCCATGGTACACGGAATCTTGTGGTGAGGCTGTTGCCCTGAAACAACTTGCTTTCGTCTCCTGGAAAGCAAATCCAACGGAAGGAAATCTCATTTCCTTTCACAAAGCCCGAAAGAAGTGTGTGTCCACCCTCAGGAGAGCCAGGAAACAATATCTCACCGTTCTCAAGACCGAACTCTCTTATCTGTCTCCCTCTTCCAAATCCTGGTGGCATCTGGTCAAATCTGTTTCTGGTGTTTGTTCCCCCTCCATCCCCTCCCTCACCTCAAACGGCTTAACGGCTGACTCAGCACGTGAAAAAGCTGAATGCCTCAACTCTGTGTTTGCCTCTAAATCTTGTGTCCCAAACCCATCCCTCTCTGTACCCACCGTACCCAGTCGTACCCAGCTGCTCCTGGACTCTGTGTCCTTTCCTCCTGACAAGGTGGAAAAGTTTCTGTCAACCCTCGACTCTGATTCTGCAACTGGTCCTGACGGCATCAGCCCACGGGTCCTAAAATCATGTTCTTCCGCTCTTTCACTCCCTCTTTCTGTTCTCTTCACCCTCTCTTTTGCTCAAGGTCATCTGCCATCTGCTTGGAAATCAGCCAACATCACCGCTTTGCACAAAAAAGGTGCAAAAACAGATCCTAGCAACTACAGTCCAATCAGCCTTCTCCCAATTATCAGCAAAGTCATGGAATCCATCATTGCTTCAGATATGAAATCTTTCCTCTTCTCCAATGGCTTGATCTCTGATCATCAATTTGGTTTCAGACCTGGTCACTCTACTCTGGACATGCTGCTTCTGCTTTCTCAACAATGGATGGAGGTCCTCAACACCAAACAGGAAATTAGAGCTGTCTCCCCTTGACATTTCACTTGCCTTCGATACGGTCTGGCTCTGGCACCCTGCTCTGCTCACCAAACTCTCCTCCTTTGGTATCCATGGAAATCTCCACGCATGGCTGGCGGACTTCCTCTCTGGTCGTAGTCAACGTGTGGCCCTGAATGGGTTTCTCTCATCTCCTCTTCCTGTTCAGGCTGGAGTTCCCCAAGGTAGTGTTCTGGGCCCTGTGCTTTTTCTGGTCTTCATCAATGATCTCTCTGACTCTGTTGAAAATCCTCTCTATCTCTTTGCTGACGACTCTACTCTCTGTCGCTCCATTCCTCATCCCTCAGATCGGCAGTCTGCAGCCTCCTCACTCTCTGCAGACCTGGACAAAATCACAGACTGGGCAAACAAATGGAACATGTCTTTCAATCCTGATAAATCTCACACTCTTACGATGTCTCTCCGAAAAGACCGACTGGACAACCTTCCCATCCACTTTCTGAATAATCCTCTCCAAGAATTTCTGTCACTCAAGATTTTGGGTCTCACTATTTGCCATGATCTTTCCTGGGAAAACCACATTTCAAATCTGGCCTCCAAAGCCAGTCACCGAATGGGCATCCTCCGTCGTGCGAAGTCCTTCCTTGGCACACCTGAGCTCCTCACCACATACAAGGCTTCATCCGCAGCTCTATGGATACTGCTCTCCCCTCTGGTCTGGTGCTCCTGCCTCACACCTAGCTCGTCTTCACGCTGTTGAAACCAAAGCTTTCAGAATCATTGGAATCTCCCGCGATGAAGCTAACTCCAAGGGCCTTTCACTCACTCACCGCAAAGCAGGTTGGTGGTCTTTCCGTCTTCTACCGACTCCTCTCTGGCCTTGCCCCCCCAGCTCTCTCTGGGCTCTGTCCCCCAAATATTCCTACAGGTCGCACAAGATCTGCCTGCAACCCTCTTATGGTTAAACTGCCAAAATCAAGACTCTCTGCTCACCTTCACTCCTTCATTCCTCTTTTCTCCCACCTCTGGAACAAACTCCCTCACTCTCTTCAATCCCACTCCACCCTCCAGGTCTTTAAAACAGCTGTTCACCACCATCTCTTATCCTCCCCCATCCAAAACCTTGATCTTATCTACCCCCGCTAATTTCGGTCCCCTTGTGTTTTGTACCTCTCCCCCCCCCCCCCTTCCCACGCCTCCTCCCCCCAAGCCCTCTCCCTCCCCACACTTCTCCCTGCTCTCAAATGTTGTGGTTGTGTGCTTCCCCTTCTCTCCCCATTTTGTCTTCCGCTCCCTCTTTTTGTATATTTTGTTTGTCTGGTTGATTTGTTTGTGAAATAAATGTTAGCTCTTTCACGAGCCTCGATTCAGTATACAAAAACCTCACCAGCACGAAATTAAAAACACCTCACCACCACGAAATTAAAAACACCTCACAGCCATAAAACACGTAATAAAAACACCTCACCACAACGTCATTTAAAAACACCTCACCACCAAGTAATTCAAAACACCTCACCACCACGTAATTCAAAACACCTCATCACCAACTAATTCAAAACACCTCACCACCACATAATTAAAAACACCTCACCACCACGTAATTATAAATACCTCACCACCACATAATTCAAAACACCTCACCACCACGTAATTCAAAACACCTCATCACCATGTGATTTAAAAACACCTCACCACCACGTCATTTAAAAACACCTTACCACCACATAATTCAAAATACCTCAGCACCAGCGAATTCAAAACCACCACAACGTTATTAAAAACACTTCACAACCATGGAAACAAAAGTTTGAGGGAGTCGTTAAGTGACAACACAGACACTGCCCAGATGTGTAGATACAGACACGTGAAAAAGTAAGTAAACCCCATGTAAAGTTTTGACTTTTTCAACATATTTCAACATACAGCTATTTGATCTTCATTTCAACAATATTGATAGATAAAGGTGATGTAATATAACAAATATCATGAAACATTTACATTTTGTAGTCCATTGTATAATTTAAATAAACATAAATGCAAATTTCGTCTGTGGAAAAAGTAAGTACACCCCTACATTTATCACTACTTCAAATACCTAAAATTAGAATCAGGTGCACCAGCTCAGGTGCAAATGATTGGAACATCGTTAGAGAGGATCTTGGAGGTACCTGTCTTATTTAAACCTCAGACATTTAGTTGGGTTTGCTCTTTGTTGTTGAAGTGTGCAGCGTCACCATGCCAAGATCAAAAGAGCTCTCTGAGGCCTTCAGAAAGAAGGTTATAGATGCCTACGAGTCTGGGAAGGGATTTTAAAAAATCTCCAAACAATTTGAAATCAATCATTCGACTGTCTGGAAGATCATCTACAAGTGGAGAAGATTCCAAACAACTGCCAACTTGTTCACGCCAGGCCGCCCCAGCAAGTTCAGCCCTAGAGCAAACCGCAAGATGCTGAAAGAAGTCTCTAAGAACCCCAGAATGTCATCACGGAACCTACAGGTTGCTCTTGCCACTGTTGATGTCAAAGTGCACGAGTCGACCATGAGAAAGAGGCTGCACAAATTTGATCTACATGGGAGGTGTGCCAGGAGGAAACCTTTGCTGTCCAGAAAGAACATCAGGGCAAGACTAAAGTTTGCCAATGAACACCTCGGCAAAGACCAGCACTTCTGGAATAATGTGCTCTGGACAGATGAGTCAAAGGTAGAGCTATTTGGCCACAGTACCAGAAGACATGTTTGGCGAAAACCAAAGAGAGCATTTGACCACAGAACCTGATACCAACTGTAAAGCATGGTGGTGGAAATATTATGGTTTGGGGCAGCTTTGCTGCATCAGGGCCTGGGCAGCTCACCATCATAGAATCCACTATGAATTCTTCATTGAACCAGAGGGTGCTTGAGGATAATGTGAGGCCATTTGTCGGAAAGTTGAAGCTCAACCAAAGGTGAACCTTGCATCATGACAATGACCCTAAACATACCAGTAAATCAAGCAAGGAATGGCTGAAAAGAAAGCAATGGAGGGTTCTGGAATGGCCAAGTCAAAGCCCAGACCTAAATCCCATTGAGATGTTGTGGGGGGATTTGAAACGAGCTGTGCATGCAAGAAACCCCTCAAACATCGCACAGCTGAAAGAATTCTGCATGGAGGAGTGGGCAAACATTTCTCCCAGTCGATGTCAGAGACTGGTAGACAGTTATAAGAAACCCGTTTTTTCGAAGCTGTCCACGCTCTCCACACTATCGAAGTTAAGTAATTGTTTCCATTTGTATTTTCGTCAAAACTATTTATTTTATGGTGTGTGTACGTATAGTGTGTCCCTCGGAAGATTCTCAGTGTTAATCTGTCATACCTGTATGAAATATCGTCGGTTAATTCGTGTCGTGTCTTTGGAGGCCTTGTACCGTGTCCGACCTTGAGGCTTTGTTTTTCTCTCAGCGTTCCATCTATTGTGCTCCAACTACTTTCATTCTCTGTTTTTTCCCAGTCTTTTCACCCCATACATCCTTGTTTAAAATCTCAACTCAAAAAAAAAAAAGTATGCGTTGAGGCAGGTAAAGTAAGGGTAGGCCTCATTGGAGGTTTAAATAAAATTGAGGAACAGCACCACAGGTGTCAATATCCATGCAATTTACCTCTGCCCTCTACCTGGCTTTAAACTACCCCCCCCCCCCCCCGGGCTTTCGCGAATGGGTTCCACTCCCCCCATTCAATCCTTCGCACCATGCATTCCACACCAATTATTCCGCAAGTTATCATACTCCATTTAGGTGTCCTGCTACAAAAAAACAAGGTGTCGTGCTCCATTTCGGTGTCATGCTCCATAAAACAAGGTGTCGTTCTCCATTTAGGTGTCCTAATCCAAAAAGCAAGTTGTCATGCTCTAGGTGTCAAGCTCCATTTAGGTGTCCTGCTCCAAAAAAACATGGTGTCATTCTCAATTTATGTGTTGCTCCAAAAATCAAGGATTCTTGCTCCATTTAGGTGCCCTGCTCCAAAAAGCATTGTGTCCTGCTCTATTTGAGTGTTGTTCTCCAAAAATCATGTGTCGAACTGCAAAAAACATGTTCTGCTCTATTTATGTCATGCACCAAAAAATAAGGTATCGTGCTCTATTTAGGTATAGTTCTCCAAAAAACAGATTGCCATGCTCTATTTAGGTGTTGTTCTCCAAAAAACATGTCGTGCTCTATTTATGTTGTGCACCAAAAAATAAGGTATCGTGCTCTATTTAGGTGTCGTTCTCCAAAAAACAGATTGCCATGCTCTATTTAGGTGTTGTTCTCCAAAAAAACATGTCATGCTCTATTTATGTCGGGCACCAAAAAATAAGGTATCGTGCTCTATTTAGGTGTCATTCTCCAAAAAACAGATTGAAATGCTCGATTTAGGCTCATTCTCCAAAAAACATGTAAAGCTCTATTTGCCGTGCACCGAAAAAAAAAGGTATCATGCTCTATTTAGGTGTCGTTCTCCAAAAAACATGTCATCTTACTATAATTCACCAAATGTCCATCTGTTCGTTCGAAGATACCGCAAAAACGGCTCAACCGATCGCAACGTTATTTTGGGTGGGTATTCCTGGGACCTGGGACATGTCATCTTACTATAATTCACCAAATGTCCGTCTGATCTTTCGAAGGTACCGCAAAAACGGCTCAACAGATCGCAACGATATTTTGGGTGGGTATTCCTGGGGCCCCTGGGAGTAAAATAGGCTGTATCGTTTTTCCAATTTTTCCAATTTTCCAGTTTTTCCAAACACGATGGAATAATATTTACCGATATGAACAGTGATGTGGCTTTTATTGAAATTCTAAAAATACTGTTTAGATTTTGATGACAATTATGAACCTGCCGCGAATGCAGAAGTGGACAGATAACAGCAATGCGCGGGTTTGATAATATCCAAATACAACCGTCATTCAATCGTAATGTTTAATCGTTAAACGTTAATCGTGTTAATCGTTTTGTTAAAGCATCAATTGATGATTGGAATTGAGTGAATACAATTACGATTTTGAATTCGTAATTGTATTCAACCAACTATACGGTATTTCACATCAGGATTTAAATATTTGTTTATGTCACGAATGTTGTTAAAAGTTTATTTTTTATATTAATGTTATTTCATTTGTGATTGCAGTTATGCTGTTTGGAATGAAAAAAGAGATATCGAGTTCAAGGGAATGACGAAATGCCATGATGGTTTCTACTTTCTAATCGTGAATTCACGGATCGCCATACGCAGATTCGCCATTGACTGGGTATGGAACAAACGTACCCATTTGTTTGCGAACGGGTACGTTTTTCATGGAAGTCCTTCATGAACTTGCTGTCCACCTCTGACGTTCGACTTAAGGTGCTACAGGAATGTATAATTTATTCGTTTCATGCTTTAGCATTCGCCGTTTCTGCATTGTCTGTTTGATTCTGGCCTCCCACCCGTGTGTATCTCACTAGTACTCCAAATACCATGTGTTGTACTCCATTTAGGTGTCGTACTCCAAAAAAACAAGGTATAAAATCAAAGCGAAAAAAATCCAAAAAAACCAAAACAAAGCAAACACTAAAGCTCAATGTGGTGCTGCACTAAATCTAGCCGTGGGGCTGCACACAGCTTGTCGTGGTGCTGCACACAAGCTCCCCGAGGTCCTGCATACATCCTAGCCATGGTCCTGCACACAAGTTCGCTGTGGTACTGCACACAAGCTAGCCATGTTCCTGCACCAAAGCTCGCCGTGGCCCTGCACAAAAGCTAGACATGGTTATGCACACAAGCAAGCTAGCAGTGGTGCCGCAAACAAGCAAGCTAGTCGTGGTGCTGCAAACAAGCAAGCTAGCAGTGGTGCTGCACAAAAGCAAGCTAGTCATGGTGCTGCACTCAAGCAAGTGGGCTGTAGTGCTGCACACAAGCAAGCTGACAGGCGGTGCTGCACACAAGCAAGATAGCAGTGATTCTGCACAAAACAAGCTAGTCGTGGTGCTGCACACAAGCAATCTGGTTGTAGTGCTACACACAAGCAAGCTCACAGGGGTGCTGCACATATTCAAGCTAGCCGTGGTCTTGCACATAATGAAGTTATTATTTGCGCTGCACATAATGAAGCTAGCCATGGTGCTGCAGACAAGCAAGCTAACTGTGGTGCTGCACATTATTCGGCTAACAGTGGTGCTGCACTTAATGAATCTACCCATGGTCCTGCACACAAGCAGGCTAGTAGTGGTGCTGCACAAAATGCAGTGAACGGTGGCGATGCACATAATGAAGCTAGCCGTGGTCCTGCACCCAAGCAAGCTAACTCTGGTGCAGCACAAAATGCAGATAACCGTGGTCCTGCACAACGCAAGCTAGCTGTGGTCCTGCGCAAAAGCAAGCTAGCCGTGGTGCTGAACATGGTGAATTCGCCGCAATACGGCACATAAGTAAGCTAGCCATGGTCCTGCACACAATCAAACTAGCCGTGGTCCTGCACTCAAGCAAGCCAGCGTGGTGTTGCACTCAAGCAAGTTAGCCATGATCCTGCACACAAGCAAGATAGCCGTGGTCCTGCACGCAAGCACCCTAACCGTGGTGCTGCACAAGGTGAAGCTAGCCACGATGCGGCACATACGTAATCTAGCCGTGGTCCTGCACATAAGCAAGCTAACTGTGGTGCTGAACATGGTGAAGCTAGCCACGATGCGGCACATAACTAAGCTAGCCGTGGTCGTGCACATAAGCAATCTAGCTGTGGTGCTGCACAAGGTGAAGCTAGCCGTGATACGGCACATAAGTAAGCTAGCCATGGTCCTGCACAGAAGCAAGCAGGCCGTGGTCCTGCACACAAGCGAGCTGGCTGTGGTGCTGCACACAAGCAAGCCAGCCGTGGTGCTGCACATGGGGAAGCCAGCCGCAATGTGGCACATAAGTAAGCTAGCCATGGTAGGGTGGGCTTCAAAAAAATCAAAATGCAGATTTTCTCCGGGACATGGTCTATTTTTGTTCCTTTTGGTGTCAAAGGAAACCACACCAAATTTGAATGGAATCCAATAATATTTAGGGGTGCCACATCAGTGATGAATTTTCCCCCATGCAAAAATAGGAATTCCCATTTTTTGGGCTGTATATACACAAAATAAATACATAATTATATATATACATTAAATATAATATTAAAAATAAATATATAGTAAATATACATTAAATAATAATAATATATATTATATTATACATTATATATACAATTATACGATAGACAATTATACAAATATAGACAAATATAATACATTAAATAATATATTAAAAATAAATATAATATATTAAAATTTAAATATTGTTACAGACGCGGTTAAAGATGTTATATTCGCCGAGCGGAGGCTCCGCGACCGAACAGTTATTCCCCTAACTAAAACCCGATTTACCCCAAACTTTGGCCGGATCGCGCCACCGCTATTCAATCGGGAAAACTCTAAAGCGACCGAATGCAAAGAGGAAGAAGACGTACAGAAGAGTAACTGGGTTTATTATTTACACATATAAGCAAGAAGAAAGCAGTCACGTTTATTTACAGGGACATGAGACGCAGGTGACACAGTGAAATCTTTAACTTATACAGACTTAATTACCTACCCAGGACAGAACAAACAAAGACGACTCACACGGGGAATGATGACAGGAATTGGCTGGAAGGAGAGGAAAGTCCACTGGGTCCGGCAGCACGATCCGCACGTTGGGCAGCCGCCGTTCCTTTTGCGGCCCTGCTCCGAACTGCCGTTCAGGCCCCTAAGCGGCTGGCAAGCGTTGTTGCTGCTGCTGCTGTAGACGCTGCCGCTCGTGAGCAAGGTGACGAATAGCAGGCTTGGTGCTTCCTTGGATGGTCTCTGCTTGTTGGACCTCACAACTCAGCTCTTTCTTGGACCCTCTCTCTTCTCAGCTCATCTGCCTTGGACCTTTTTGCGACTTTCTTAAAAGCTCCTCTCCTTTCTCAGCCCATCTCATGTCTCTCCCTCCTTGTCTCAACTGCTTGGACTCCCTCTCGTCTGCACTTGGGAACGCCCCGCCGGCGGGTTATATAGGCCCCGCCCCTCAACCTTTTCGAACCTCCCCCAAAACGTTCTCTCTCCGCCCTCTCAAGCCAAACCCCTGGCTCATGGTTGGTCGAGTGGGGCTGGCTCACTCCTCCCCTCTATGACAAGGTGGAGACACGCCTTTCTTCTCCGACCCTGCCTCGTGGTCAATGGCGGCAATTGGAGGGGAGGTAATTGCCAATCGACGAAAGGGGGAATGGAGGTTTTGGGAATGGGAATGAAGGGAATCTATCTCTTTCACTGGTGCAATGGAGTATTTCAATTAATGGGAGACACAGCCTTACCCTAAAACACATAATAAGATATAACTATCGAACAGGGGTATTCTATGATTGGCTGACGTGTATGCTTTTGGACTAATTATGGGACGCCCTTTGACCTTTACACAACTCCGGAGGCAGGAGGCGCAGAATAAACAATAATAATAATAAAGCACACAATAAAAAAAATACAGTCCTCATATCCGCAACACTGCACCCTCCTCCTCTTAGGCACGTCCCGGGCCTACACCTTTTATTTAGTGTGACACGTAGGTGTAGTTCCCTCTACTTTTGACCTGACCCTGAGTGCGACAGTTTTAAAACATAAATAAATGTGTCCCGCTGCTCCATTGCACCCTGCCTAACAGACTTACGCCGACAGTTAACCGAATTGCGGAATGGTCTTCAAACTACACACTGACGGTGGGGAGCATTATTTACAATTGACACTACTTTTATTTACAAGACTAACCCAGGACCTGTAATTGTTCTTTCTGGGGGGAGACAGTCTGCTCTGCATCGACGCACCATGAAAGCACCCAAAAACGCACCAATACACCCCCAAGCACCAATTGGTGCAGTCATCACTGTTCATCAATGTTCAATAATAAAAATAACCAAACAACCCCTAACCCTGCAGGTGATCTCTTGCTCTTCGGCTCCCTCTGCTGGCTATTACTATTTCTTCCAGTTGTTGTCTTTCTTTCATTTTCTTACTGGCGGCCTATTTGCAATAAAGCTTGCCCAAACGTGTCCATTTTATTTATTTTATTTATGGCCCACAGGGCCGACTACGTGTGGTTCACCTGTGGGGCATCGGTGCCCTGTGGCCAAGGTCCGCCAGCAAGATTTCGGGCCCTCATGGCCGGTTCCAGCAGAGGGGCCATGCCCCAACCCATGGGGTCCATAAGTGGTGCTCGGCCACAGACATGTGGTCCATAATGTGGTGCATCGATGCAGACAGCTGGTTCTGGGAATTCCGGGCGCACAATGGAGGACTCACGCACGCTCCCCTCGGCGCCCAATGGCGCACAGGTCATGTGGGAGACAAAAGGGGGAAGACAAATGAGCGAGGGGTAAGGTCACAAGGGTACACATCAATAAGGCAATGCAAGGCGAAATGCGTATGGAGGGCGAAGTGAGAAAGCTCTTCCCTACCGTACATCACCCCCCTGTCACCTACACTACCCTTGCCCTTACCCCATATGTACAAAAATCTACACCTTTACAAATTCGTCGCTACTGTCACGTCTCCCCTTATTTCCCTTATACCAAATTCGTCTCCACAATCCCTCTACTTCAAAATTTGCCATCACCCAATTCGTCATCAATCCTCATAAGGAGGAAGAGATGGAACACAAAGCACAATGTCACACCCACGTCATGATGCGTCTCACAATCCAAACATTTGCACAATAAAAATAATAAAACAACCTGGCATGGTGTGGAGGTACCTGTCACCTCAGGTGAGTGGATGCAGATGGTGCGAGGAGACTTCTTCATCCTAACTATCCTCTAAATGACTTTACCACACGTTACACTACCCGGGGTCTTTCCCTGCCAATCCATTGGCCAACTTACTCTATGGGTTCTAAAAACCAATTCCCATTGACCAAACTGTGGTGCTGCTCAATTTGGGGTCTCACTCCCCCGATTCATCTCCCGGTGCCCTTGCACAATTCCTGGGCTGGGGCGTGTAGCTCTCCCAGCAGGTCTACCCACCTGCACACCTCCACCACTGCAGTTTCCTCCCGAGCTTACCTGCTCCTCACCCTAACCTAACTAACTGGGGAAGGCCCCTCCTGGCTCTGTCACCCCACTCGGTGCCCTCTGGCACTGGGCTACCCGGGTCCGTCCTCCGGATCCTCGGGCCCCATCCACAACAACTACTCCCGGCTCCCAGAGCCCACCTGCGGCCTCACCTGGCCGACATCCTCACAGTGGTGGAGTGCCCAAACCAACTACACACACTAACAGGCTACACGCCCAGCCATTTCCACAACACTAATGCACCCATCCAATTACCATTCTTTCACCTCGCACCACAGATGCCAATATCCAACCACAATTTACCTATACCCTCTACCTAACACTTACACTACCCGCCCCGGGTATTCGTGATGGGGGTCCTCTCTTCCCCCATTCACACCTTCGCACCATCCACTCCACTCCATTGTTTCCACCATACTCACTCCACGACCATCCATTCCAATACTCCATATACTTCACACTACCATTTATTCCATACACCTGTTCCTCATACCTGTTGTTGCACACCTGTGCACTCACACCTGGTGCCACCTGCACCCTCCTCCCTGGACCATTTGGTCAACACAACACACATCACCATCACCATCACCATCACTCAACCACTGCTCCATACACCTGTTCAGTTGCACACCTGTGCAATCACACTTGTTCAATCACACCTGTTCGATCCTCACACACTGCTCAATACACTTGAATACACCTCCAACACTCACACGGCATCATCTGAACTACCTGTTGCCCTGCTAACTTAGTGCTCCCCGTCTTCCCTTTAAACTAAGCACATACCACGTCATTATCATCCACACTAATCTACCTGCGTCCCCACTACAGGTATCCTTGTCACTAACTAATCTTAACGTTACCTAATGTCAATCTTCTAGGGCCCTACACACGATATATCCTAACCCACCCGGGCTAGTTTTCACTGCCATAAACCCCATAAGTCTAGTGCTCCTTTGCCCCCCTCTGTGAGGGATGGTGGATTGGCCATCCCATCACATGGGGCATTTCCCACTACCATCCCCCAAGTCCTCTGACGCTACGAGCCCCCGTCGCAAGAGGTACTGGGTCCTGCCTCGGCATCTAGAGCCGAGGCGATCCATGAGGGCGCCTGCTAGCCGGCATAAGGTCTTATCCGGTCGGCATGGACGATCCGAGGGGGGGCCCGTGGCCCCATTTTGATCTTAATGACCACGTCACCGATTTGCGACAGGACGACTCCCGGGCCTTGCCAGGGGGAGGTGAGTTTTGGGCACCTGCCCTTCCGCCTCCGGGGATTAAAGAACCAAATCTTCATCACCGGAGCGTATTGACTCCCCTGGCTCCGGTCGTCGTACCTGCGCTTCATCTTGGCCCCCGCCAGATGGAGCTGGCGGCGGGCGAAGGCATGGACCCGCTCCATGCCTTCCTCCAGGTGACGTGCGTAACCCTCCCTCGGCGTGGTGTCTGGCACGGGACCACATAGCAAGTCGGCGGGAGCCCGTAACTCCCGCCCATACATAAGCAACGCTGGACTGCATGCGGTGGCCCCGTGCTGGCTAGTTCGGTAGGCCATCAACAGGTACGGGAGATGTTCGTCCCAGTCATCCTGACGGGTGGTGGTGAACAATGCCAGTTGTTGGATCAATGTTCTGTTGAACCTTTCCACCATCCCATCAGATTGTGGCCGCAAGGGCGTGGTTCTGGTTTTTCGAATTGACAGGAGTCTGCACACATCTTTTAATAATTGACTCTCAAAATTTCGTCCCTGATCGGTGTGCAGCTCCTGTGGAATCCCGTGCCGACATACAAATCCTTCTACGAAGGCCTGCGCCACAACCCCGGCTTCTTGGTTGGGGAGGGCGTAGGCCTCCGGCCACTTGGTGAAATAGTCCATTACAACGAGGATATACTTATTACCTTGGCGGGTGCGGCGCAGCGGTCCTAGAATATCCATAGCCACCCGCTCAAGGGGGGCCCCCACCTGATGTAATTGAAGGGGGGCCCTCATCCTCCGTGCTGGTCCCTTTTTGGCAGAACAGGCGTCGCATCTCCGACACCAGTCCTGTATGTCGCGCCCCATATTCACCCAATAGAACCTCCGGCGGACCCGAGATATTGTCTTTGTCCTGCCCAAATGGCCGCCGGAGCGGGTACCATGCACCTGTTGTAAGATGACGTTCTTGAATTTGTCTGGGACTATCACCAGCCAGGAAGTTCTATCAGAGGGAACCTCCACCCACTTGCGATATAAGATGTTGCCTTTCAACTCCAGGGTCTGCCACTGAGCCCAATACGCCTTTGTTTGCGCCCCGAGGGGGGTGACCTCTTCCCCCTTTGGTCTTTGCCCCAATTTGACCCAATTGAACACCGGCCCCAGGACAGGATCCTCCTGCTGGGCCGTGCTCCAAGCCAAATCTCCAAATTCCTCTTCCGCGGTTAGTGGCAAAATTGGCCCTCTCACCCGGGTTGCCCGGACGACGAGAATCGGGGCAGAATCGCCCAATTGTTCCCTCTCCTCGTGTCTCGTACAAAATTTGCAGTTTTCCCCCAGACAAGGACGCCGAGAGAGTGCGTCCGCATTAACATGGGCCTTCCCGGCCCTATGGGTCACATTGAAATCGTACTGCTGCAACTTTTCCAACCACCTTGCAATTTGGCCCTCCGGTTCCTTGAACCGTAGGAGCCATTGCAGGGAGGAATGGTCAGTTCGAACCGAAAATTTCCGCCCGTACAGGTACGGGTGGAAATGGTTCATGGCAGCCAGCATAGCCAATAACTCTTTGCGAGTGACACAATAATTTCGCTCGGGCCTAATTAAGGCCCGACTATAGTAACCAATCACTCTCTCCACGCCCTCCTGTGTCTGAGACAAAACTGCGCCCAATCCTTCCTGGCTCGCATCCGTGTCCAGGGTAAATGCCCCGTTACTAGTGGGGTAAGCTAGAAGGGGTGCGGATGTTAGACACCCCTTCAATTTTTGGAAGGCCTCGTGGCATTCCCGTGTCCAATTAAATCTCGTCCCCTTCTCCGTAAGCCGGTGGAGGGGACGGGCCAACTCCGCTAATTTTGCCACAAAGCGCCGGTAGTAGGAGCAGAGTCCTAAAAATCCCCGCACCTCTTTGATGGTACGTGGTGCGGGCCACTCCTCTACCGCTTTAATTTTGTCTGGGTCCGTTTTTACCCCCTCGCGGCCGATCACGTGACCTAGATAGGCCACCTCTCTTGCAAACAAGGTGCACTTACTCGGGTTCAGCTTTAACCCTGCCTGTCTGAGGCACCCGAACACCTGGTCCAAATTAGCTAACGCCTGGGGGAAGGTCTTGGCATGTACCAGGACGTCATCCAGGTATACCAGGCATGATTGCCATGGCATGCCGCCTAGTACATGTTCCATCAATCTCTCAAAGGTGGCGGGGGCGTTACACAAACCAAACGGCATCACAGTGAACTGATACAGCCCCTTACCTGTGGAAAATGCCGTTTTCTCCTTCCCTGTCCGATCCATCTCCACCTGCCAATACCCACTCTTGAGGTCCAAAGTTGTGAACCAATTTGAGCCCGCAACGGCATCGAGGGTGTCATCAATCCTTGGCAGGGGATATGAGTCCTTGAGTGTCACGTTGTTTAGCTGGCGATAGTCCACGCAGAACCGTGTGGTCCCATCCTTCTTTTTGACCAGCACAACAGGTGACATCCAAGGACTTCCCGAGGGCTCGATCACACCTGCGTCGAGCATTTTTTCAACCTGCTCGTCAGCTTCCGCCCTCTTGCTCCAAGGGAGCCGTCGGGCGGCCTGACGAATAGGCCGGGCCTCACCGGTGTGGATCTGATGTTTCACCAGGCCCGTACGTCCAATATCCTCGGTGGACAAGGAGAAGAGGTCCAAGTGGGACCCAACCAGTTTGTGTAAGGCCTCCCTCTGGGTACCTCCCAACTCTATGCTACTCCGATTTACCATCTCGCAAATGGGATCGGGCCAATTCCTAGAACTTATTGAAGGCTCCCCCTGGGGCCGGCTCGGCTGGATGTTCTCGCCCCTCACTGACGCGACTTCTCTAACTGGGGTGCAGCCAGCTACCTTCGTGCCCCTCCCTATAGTGCGTGGTTCTGTGCTAATATTAATTACTCGGACGGCCACTACCGGCCCGTCCGTTTTTACAAGGGTGCGGCCCACGATTAAACCATGTATGGATCGCGATGCCACCGGTTCGACCAGGCTGCAGGATTCCTGCCATGTCGGGCGGGCTGACCATCGGGCCGGCACTGTGGCCTCGGCCCCCGGAGGGATGGTCACGGCCTCAGGAGCCTCCAGCTCCACCCTCTCGGCCGTGCTCACCCCCTCCAATGGCAGCTCTTCCACCCCCCTTTGCAGGATCCCCCGGCCCAAGTCGATTTTACAACCGCCGGCAGTCAACAAATCCAACCCTATTAAGCACGGGTCGCACACTTCCGCCACCCAAACCTCTATCTCTTGCTTTACCGATCCCAGCTTGAGGGTCACAAAACCACGCCCTATGATCGGAGCTGTTGCCCCGGTAGCCAGCTGCAAGCTATGATTTTCCAGACGCTGGATTTTACCCCAGCCGTCTGCACTCGAATTAAGGACCACGGGGCTGATGAGCGTGGCGCTGGCTCCCGTGTCCACCACGGCGTCTACCCCCACGCCGGCAATTTTGCACCGAATTGTCAAACTACCTGTTCCAATTTGGCCACAATGAATGACCTGTCACGTCAACGAGGGCTTCTCCCCATCCCCTACTGCCAAACACCGCCCTGCATGCCCGGCACGTTCTAGTTTCCCGGGCCCTGGCGGGGGGGTGTCTGAGGTCGGCTAGGCCGATCGATACGGGGCGGAGTTGAGGGCATCGGTTGGTGGGGAACGTCCCGGCGCGGAGCTCGACACTCCCACGCACGGTGACCCATCCTAGCACAATTATAGCACCTCACCTGGTAAGGTGCTTGCCTCCGGTATTCCAAATTCCCCCCCCCCCCCTGTATGTCCGAATTGGGGTACTCTGTCGGGGACTACCGGGGGCCACCACTGGAGCCGCCTGCCATGGTCCAGGTCCCGCTAGATGCTGATCCACTAGCCTCCGAACCATGCTCTCCAGGTCAGGGCCCCCGTCGGGGGCGGGCCCCCTTAGGGGGCCGCCCCCCATCTCGGGCCCCACCTGACGCACCGCCACTGCGTGGCGCTCGCCTCCCCGGGCCAGGGGCCTCGCTGCTTCCCAACGGGCTGCAGCGTCGGCCGCCTGACTCATGGTCTGCGGGCGCCACATGGCGAGCTGTTGTCGGAGCTCCAGATCCGGAAGGGCCTGAATAAAGTGATCCAGCGCCAGGCTTTCATGGGAACTCGCTGCCATGTCCGCGTGTGCAATCCCTACCGCGCGGCGAATATCGTGAGCAAGTTCCCCGATGGTCTCCTGGGGCTTGCGTTTACGCTGCGCAAGTTGAGCTTTAACAAGCTCGCTTTGCTGCTCGATACCGATACGGTTAATTAAAGCCGCACGGAGAGCTGGCAGGGTGAGAGCACCCGGTGGTAAAGCTGTCAGCACCTCCGCCGCCGCACCGCGCAGTGCCCCTACCAGGTGTACTCCACCTTCGTCCGGATTCCAACCGTTGCCTTTACACACGTACTCAAACTGTGCCAGGTACGCCCTCAAATCACTCTTGCCGTCATACGGCGCGAGTGGGACTTTGTGGGCGCCCGAAGGTCGGACCCCGCGCGTCACTCCCTGCAGGATCAACGCGGGACCAAACCGCTCGGGCTCCCACAGTACGCTATTCCCGGGGGGCTCCCGCGCGTCCCCCGTCCCTCCAAACACTACCCCCCGTGGTGTCGATGCCTGGGTCGCCCTGCCGCAACCCGCTACCCACTCCATACCCGCACACCCTTGCTCACCAGCACCCCCCTCACTCCCCATAGCCAGACCTCCTTGCACACCTCCTCTTTCCATACACTCCGGACCAGTCATACATCTCACCATTGGTCCCTCACGAACACCCGGGTCTACACCACCCCCCAAGTCGACTGAATCTGCCCTCACACCATATGCATTTCCACGTATATCGTCACTTACCTCGGTACCTCGGTACCTCGTCGTCGCACCTCCTCTGCCACCTGCAAACTCTTTATTTGGTTAGTGAGCACATCATCATGATTTGAACACAGACCTTGCACATACTCCATCACTTCCTCCCTTATCTCCTTTTTAGTTTCCCTCCGTCTCTTCTTAATTTCACTCACCCCTTCTTCCACCTCCTCTAATTTTTCCTTTACCTCCTTCATCTCCCTGTGCGCCCCCTCTATCTCTTCCTCTAACGCCACTTTACCCGTTTCTATGTGCGTCCTCACCTCTCGGTCCTTCGTCTCCATTACTTCTGTCACCTCCTCCAACTTCTTCGTCAACCCCTCATGTACCATCTGACATTCCTTCTGTGTCGCTATTAATTCGTTCTTAATGTCTTTTTGTGTCGCTTTTAACCCCCCGATTATTGCCGTGTTCTTTTCCACTTGGTCCACTAGTTCCTTTTGTCCCACTGTCAGCTGTTCTACTCCCTTCGTCAGACCCTCTATGCCCCCCTGTAACCTAGCCGTATTATTCCTCACCTCTTTCTCCATACGCTTTTCACCTCGCTTTACCTCCTCGCGTACCCCCGAGACCTCCTCACTTACACCTCGTCGTATCTCTTCTTTCATCTCCTCCATCTGGTTCCCCATCTGTTCAATTTCCCGGGCGGATTGCTCCCCTATTTCCCGCAATTTGTCTTCCATCCTATTTTCTAACCCCATTAACCCATTTTTCACCCCCTCTAACTGATTCTCCTGGGCAGCCATTCTATTTTCCACCCCCGTTAACCCATTCTTTACCTCTTTTATCCCGTTGTCTAACCCCTCAAATTTAGCTTCTAGCCGTTCCCCCATTTCTCCCATTTTGCCCCCCATTTCTCCCATTTTGCCCCCATTTCGCCCCCCAATCGCTCACTATCAGCCCTTGCTTCGTCCCTCATTGCCCCCATACTGTTTTTCAAACCTCCAATTTGGTCTCCCATTTGTCCCATAAGGGCCCCCATCATTCTGTTTTCCATTTCTTCACTATTCTTGTCCATAAGGGCCTTCATTTGTATCATTAAAAGGTTCAAATCCACCAGCGGCGCTGCTAAATTTGGTGCCGCTACACCCACATGCGCGAGGACGCCATTTTGTGCTTCTGAAACCCCTGCAACCACATTGCCATTTTTCGCCTCCTCCCTTTCCTCCACATACATTTCCCCGAGGTCCTGGGTCGATTCTACTCTGTCTATCTCTTTCTCTCCCACCGTCATCCCGTCACCTTGACCAGCCATGGCGCGATTTCAAAATTCGGGTTTTCCTTTAAAAACAAAACAATTTCCAGCTGCTTGTAATTTTGAGCGCGTTAAGCGCGCTTCGGGCCTCGTATCTCACTCCCCGACACCAATTTGTTACGGACGCGGTTAAAGATGTTATATTCGCCGAGCAGAGGCTCCGCGACCGAACAGTTATTCCCCTAACTAAAACCCGATTTACCCCAAACTTTGGCCGGATCGCGCCACCGCTATTCAATCGGGAAAACTCTAAAGCGACCGAATGCAAAGAGGAAGAAGACGTACAGAAGAGTAACTGGGTTTATTATTTACACATATAAGCAAGAAGAAAGCAGTCACGTTTATTTACAGGGACATGAGACGCAGGTGACACAGTGAAATCTTTAACTTATACAGACTTAATTACCTACCCAGGACAGAACAAACAAAGACGACTCACACGGGGAATGATGACAGGAATTGGCTGGAAGGAGAGGAAAGTCCACTGGGTCCGGCAGCACGATCCGCACGTTGGGCAGCCGCCGTTCCTTTCGCGGCCCTGCTCCGAACTGCCGTTCAGGCCCCTAAGCGGCTGGCGAGCGTTGTTGCTGCTGCTGCTGTAGACGCTGCTGCTCGCGAGCAAGGTGGCGAATAGCAGGCTTGGTGCTTCCTTGGATGGTCACTGCTTGTTGGACCTCACAACTCAGCTCTTTCTTGGACCCTCTCTCTTCTCAGCTCATCTGCCTTGGACCTTTTTGCGACTCTCTAAAAAGCTCCTCTCCTTTCTCAGCCCATCTCATGTCTCTCCCTCCTTGTCTCAACTGCTTGGACTCCCTCTCGTCTGCACTTGGGAACGCCCCGCCGGCGGGTTATATAGGCCCCGCCCCTCAACCTTTTCGAACCTCCCCCAAACGTTCTCTCTCCGCCCTCTCAAGCCAAACCCCTGGCTCATGGTTGGTCGAGTGGGGCTGGCTCACTCCTCCCCTCTATGACGAGGTGGAGACACGCCTTTCTTCTCCGACCCTGCCTCGTGGTCAATGGCGGCAATTGGAGGGGAGGTAATTGCCAATCGACGAAAGGGGGAATGGAGGTTTTGGGAATGGGAATGAAGGGAATCTATCTCTTTCACTGGTGCAATGGAGTATTTCAATTAATGGGAGACACAGCCTTACCCTAAAACACATAATAAGATATAACTATCGAACAGGGGTATTCTATGATTGGCTGACGTGTATGCTTTTGGACTAATTATGGGACGCACTTTGACCTTTACACAACTCCGGAGGCAGGAGGCGCAGAATAAACAATAATAATAATAAAGCACACAATAAAAAAAATACAGTCCTCATATCCGCAACAATATAATAAATAAATATATAGTTATACAATATATATACATTATAATAAAATATACATTAAATTTATACATAAAATATACATTAAATAATAAATATACATAACTACACATTATACATTATATATATAGTTATATACAATATATTACACATAGAGTTTTGAGACTTCCTATGATCACTATCTGGGCAATTTTCATGCATGTTTTGTACAGGTTCCCGGGGTCAGGGGTACGCTTTTTTAGTGTGTAATATGTAGGCCTAACTTATTGACTGTGGCTCTTTTGTAGAGAGTGACCCTGTGGAGTAAGAATTAACAGGATTTTACCCACATTCTTGCGTATTTTGCAGATATGGCATATGCTAGTACCAGTGTTTCATTGAAACCTCGGGCTCAGGATAATGTGTATCTCATTGGGTCCACTTCTGGAGATGCCATCAAAGGTGCCAAGCTCCCGACTGTGCATCAATCTCTTGTCCTGTTTTTCCATCACCTGAAGAAGGAGAATCGCACTGCCCGGGAGAGTGCAACCCTCACCATTGAAGAGGTTGTGAAGTTCTGGGAAAAAGCTCACCTACCTACAACGACGAAGCAGCACTGCATCCATCGTTTGGAGAGGCTATATGAAGAATGGAGGAGCCTCCAAAAAGGTGCAAAGCGGGGTGGTGCGACCCAAGAGAAAAAGGAAGCATCCTTCAAGGCCTCCTTGGAGAAGACGTTTGATCTTAGGCATGCAGATTCGGAGGCCATAATCACCAACCCCGAGGACAGGAAGTTTCTTCACGATCAATTCTCAGAGAGGAAGGCTTCAATGGGATCTGCAGACACTGTGTTGGAAGCAAAAACGAAGCGAAAGAAAGAAAGGGAAGAAAAGGAGAAGACTAAGGCAGAGAAGGAAAATAAGAGACAGGAAATGGTCATGAAGGGTGCTACTGCTATGGAAGTCACAGACTCAGACTCTGACTCTGAGACCACGGCACAGGCTGGTTCTTCATCATCTGATGGTGGGATATCTCGTCCCAAGAAAAGAAGGCCTATCAACATTGTCACTCCTGAAGTCGCAGCTTCTTTGGATCGTACGAAAACAAGTGACCGAATGGCTGTCCACAACTTGGCATCCATTTGTAGAGCAGTAGGATGGGATCCTGCAGAGCTGGCACTGAACCGATGGACAGTGCGGCGGAATCGCATGATGCATCGATGCAAAACCATGGACGAAATAAAAGAAGCATTTCATCATAATGTGCAGGGTCCTTTAGTGGTCCATTGGGATGGAAAGCTTCTTCCCGATGTCACTGGAGATTTTGTGCATGTGAAGGTGGATCGTCTTCCAATCCTTGTGTCCAACCAGTACCATGGAATGGAGCAGCTGTTGAATGTTCCCAAGTTACCTGACGGGGGAGGAGAAGCTATGGCAACCGCTGTAGTGGACACACTGAAGAGCTGGAACCTTGTGGGCAAGGTGAAGGCTTTGTCTTTTGACACAACGGCCAGCAATTCAGGTGTTCGTGGAGGGGCTGCTGTCCTCATTGAAAAGAAGCTACAGACTGAACTAATTCATTTGGCTTGCCGCCATCATGCGCACGAAATCATTCTGGGAGATGTTTTCACCACTCTTTTCGGTCCTTCATCAGGCCCTGACATCCAGCTTTTTAAGCGGTTTCAGGCGGAGTGGCCGTCCATTGCCCATCACCAACCAAAAAATGGATTCACAGATCCTGATACGGCAGCTGAGTTTGCACAGAACAATGACATGATGGATGAAGCTCTGGAATTTGCTCTTGTGTGTTTGAAAGATCAGCAGCCACGAGATGATTATCGTGAACTCCTAGAACTGACTGTCATCTACATGGGAGGAATCCCACCTCGTGGAATCCGGATCATGGCTCCAGGAGCAATGCACAGAGCCAGATGGATGGCAAAAGCACGATATTCACTACATGTGTTCATGTTTCGGTCAGAGTTCCACTTGACACTTCGAGAGGCGAGAGAACTCCGAGCCTTCAACATTTTTGTCTGCCTTGTGTATGTACAGGCTTGGTTTCGGGCTCCACAAGCTATTGAGGCTCCCCTGAATGGCATTAACCTCTTCAAGAAGTTGGAAAAGTTTGAACATATTGTTGCGGATATGGGATTTGCATCCATCCATATCCGCTTGTAAATATTCCCCTATTTCCTCAATACTTCCCAACTATCCCCAATCCCCCATTCCCTAGTCCCATTTTCTGTAAACAACACTCTGTAGACCCGACCTCCCCCTATTTCCCCCATTAAATGTCGTGCCCAGGTTCACCGCATCTCATGTAAGACAACTATAGGACATCTTGCTAGTTATTCTTAGTCTATGTCAGTTAAGGACTCGTTTCCATTAATTCTGACCCTTCGTTGCACCAGAATGTGATTGTATGGCACCGTTAGGAAGTTTAGGACCTCCCAATACCTCCCCGCAGCTCTTCCTCACGGTTCAGCAACAACAACAACAACAACAACAGCCACAGCAGCCGGGCGCGGGAAGTGCGCGTCCTCACTCCGGCTTGGTTGGTAGGGGGTGTTGGGAGGGCACCAGGCCTTCCCAACGAGCCGCCATCGAACATGTGCTCGACGGGGTTACCAAATAGGGGCTCCCTGTCAGCTCCTCGTCAAGGGCGGAGCCCGGTAACCCCCGCACCCAATGGAAGCGGCGGACCGGCCCCAGTGGGGCGGAGCCAACCAGCCGAGGGCGTGTCACTCCCCGTTGAGCATGCGCAAGAGAGGGAGGTGACGTCAGATGCGCGCTGAGCTTGGAGCAAGCAAGACCACCGCCGAGCGCTGTGAGGCCTCCCCGCATCTTCTGGACTGGACCGTGCTTTATCCTGTCCCCGAGCCAAGGTGCACCTTGTGCCATCGAACTACCTGTCCCTCCCTGCCATCAATCCCTGTGTAAGTCAGCCTTGTTCCGTTTGTCTGTGGTCTGTCCGGGAATAGATAAGATTGTATTTAAGTGCCCATCTCTTCTGTGTCTTTTACCTCACTCTGCCGTGTAATCTACCCCCTTTTCTCCACCACTGTAATTATACCCTCCTCCGGACGTCTTGAGAACTGTACCCCTTGCGTCGTTTCCTCTTTCCCAGTCGTCGTGTCCTTTCCATCATTGATTTGGCATAGCGCGATTTGGTCAACGTCTGGGTGAATCGGGTGAGTTGGGGAAGAATCGGGGGAACTGTTAGGTCGCGGCAATACCACCGCTCGGTAAATAACATCTAAACCGCGTCCGTAACAATATCAATCAGAAGATGGCTCAGGCAGCCTTGAAGGCACTTGGCCGCCACACGTGGTACATGAGCCCAGTACTAGTGGCATTTGCATTCTTTGACACCAGAATTGACAAAGAAAGCAAGATCAATATGATTGAAGCATTGAAAAATGACGGTGAAAACCCCTCTCCAAAGAGACCAGCTATCAAACGAGGAACCGCCCTGTCAATCGCTGGCCTCATAACAAAACACACCAAGCATTTCTTCAGCATCCTAGGGACCCCAACTGATTGGATGGATAAGGATCCTGGTTCATGGGAGCAAGAAACCAGCTTTCAGGAAGCAAAGAAAGCCACCAGTGGCTTAGTCGTGGTGAACGACAGGGCAGAAAGGGGTGTCGCATTGATACAAGACTACAATAAGCTCCTTACAAAGGATGAAGAGCAAAAGCAAGCTCTGCTCCAAGTTGTTGCTGCTCACAGGAAGATGTACCCCGATGCCAAGAAGGCAACAGTGGTGAAACAGGTCCAGAAATAGGAGTTACATTTCTCATTATATTTGGGTTTTTTAATATTATGTGATATGGTGTCTCTTCATTTTATGAACTGAACATTTGGATTGTTATCATTTAATTTGAGTTTTCATAGCAATATAGTGCTATTTGTGCAGCTATTGTAACTTGTGTTTGCTAGAATACAAAGAAAGTGAGTGGAGGGTGGATTTTCATAAAACAAACTTCTGGTTTTGCTTTCGATCCATATATAGAAAAGTTTTGTAGACACCTTTAGTTTGAAGGCTGATGTGGCACCCCTAAATAAAATCAGATTGCTTTCATATTTGGTGTCTTTTCATTTTGGAACAAAAGGAACAACATAAAGCCATGTCCCAGTAAATATTTTTAAAAAATTATTTTGAGCACCACCCAAAGCCATGGTCCAACACACAAGTAAGCCAACTGTGGTGCTGCACAAATGCAGATAACCGTGGTCCTGCACAAACGCAAGCTAGCTGTGGTCTTGCACACAAGCAAGCTAGCCGTGGTGCTGAACATGGTGAAGCTCGCCGCAATACGGCATATAAGTAAGCTAGCCATGGTCCTGCACACAATCAAACTAGCCGTGGTCCTGCACTCAAGCAAGCCAGCGTGGTGCTGCACTCAAGCAAGTTAGCCATGATCCTGCACACAAGCAAGCTAGCCGTGGTGCTGCACATGGTGAAGCTAGCAGCGATGCGGCACATAAGTAAGCTAGCCATGGTCTTGCACACAAGCAAGCTAGCCGTGGTGCTGTACACAAGTAAGCTAGCCGTCGTGCTGCACATGTTGAAGCTAGCCGCGATGCAGCATATAAGTAAGCTAGCCGTGGTCCTGCACATAAGCAAGCTGACTGTGGTGCTGAACATGGTGAAGCTAGCCACGATGCGGCACATAAGTAAGCTAGCCGTGGTCCTGCACATAAGCAAGCTGACTGTGGTGCTGAACATGGTGAAGCTAGCAGCGATGTGGCACATAAGTAAGCTAGCCGTGGTCCTGCAAACAAGTAAGCTAGCCATGGTGCTGCACATGGTGAAGCTAGCAGCGATGCGGCACATAAGTAAACTAGCCATGGTCCTGCACACAAGTAAGCTAGCCGTGGTCCTGCACATTAGCAAGCTGACTGTGGTGCTGAACATGGTGAAGCTAGCCACGATGCGGCACATAAGTAAGCTAGCCGTGGTCCTGCACATAAGCAAGCTGACTGTGGTGCTGAACATGGTGAAGCTAGCCACGATGCGGCACATAAGTAAGCCAGCCATGGTCTTGCACACAAGCAAGCTAGCCGTAGTGCTGCACATGGTGAAGCTAGCAGCGATGCGGCACATAAGTAAACTAGCCATGGTCCTGCACACAAGTAAGCTAGCCGTGGTCCTGCACACAAGTAAGCCAGCCGTCGTGCTGCACCTGGTGAAGCTCGCCGCGATGCGGCACATAAGTAACCTTGCCATGGTCATGCACACAAGCAAATTAGCCGTCGTGCTGCACATGGTGAAGCTAGCCGCGATGCGGCACATAAGTAAGCTAGCCGTGGTCCTGCACACAAGCAAGCCAGCCGTCGTGCTGCACATGGTGAAGCTCGCCGCGATGCGGCACATAAGTAAGCTTGCCATGGTCATGCACACAAGTAAGCCAGCCGTGGTGCTGCACACAAGTAAGCCAGCCGTGGTGCTGCACACAAGTAAGCCAGCCGTGGTGCTGCACACAAGTAAGCTAGCCGTCGTGCTGCACAAGGTGAGCTCGCCGCGATGCGGCACATAAGTAAGCTAGCCGTGGTCCTGCACACAAGTAAGCTTGCCATGGTCATGCACACAAGTAAACTAGCCGTGGTCCTGCACACAAATAAGCCAGCCGTCGTGCTGCACATGGTGAAGCTCGCCGCGATGCGGCACATAAGTAAGCTAGCCGTGGTCCTGCACACAAGTAAGCTTGCCATGGTCATGCACACAAGTAAACTAGCCGTGGTCCTGCACGCAAGTAAGCCAGCCGTCGTGCTGCACATGGTGAAGCTCGCCGTGATGCGGCACATAAGTAAGCTTGCCGTGGTCCTGCACACAAGCAAATTAGCCGTGGTAGTGGTCCTGCACTAAAGCATGAACAGATGTAGCCTCGTTTTTGTAAACAGTAAACCCAGAGATGGCAAATATTACCCTCGCTCGGCATTTTACCTTTCAGGTACTCGGTGTGTGCACAGAGATTAAACATTGACACGAAAAATGGACGAACAGGTAAATCACAACCTGTTGATTGTCATGGGAACCTGAAATTTTACAAGGCACGCAGGTTCATCCACAGCTCTCATAATACGATGTGTGTCTTGTGCAGCAGGTGGAAAAAGCAGCGAGAAATCGGTTTTCGTTCCATGTCTGAGGTGCACCTTGAAATTTCGCATATGTACAGACAACTATATGATGGACTCTGGATAAAAAGTTCTCCATGAAATATCCGTCCAACACGGCGCTGCGGGGTGTTGCAGTTTGCTACCAGGGCCCAAAAAGCTGCTTTTTGGCAGTTTGTCCATTTTTAAGGACTCGTATCTCCAGCACCACAAATACATGGGCTATTGTACTTGGTGCACTCGAAGAATGGACAACATACTTTAAGAATTCAAAATCCGAAGGGTGTCCTTGCTTTATTAAAATAATTATCATGACAAACACAGTGATTTTTCATACAGTGCATTCAGAAAGTATTCAGACCCCTTCACTTTTTCACATGTTGTTATGTTGCAGCCTTATGCTGAAATCGTTTAAATTCATTTTTCCCTCATCAATCTACACTCAATACCTCATAATGACAAAGAGAAAACAGGGTTTTTAGAAAGTTTTGCAAATTTATTAAAAAGAAAAAACTGGATTATCACATTGACATAAGTATTCAGACCCTTTGTTATGACACTTGAAGTTTAGCTCAGATGCCTCCCATTTCTCTTGATCATCTTTAAGATGTTTCTACACCTTCATTGGAGTCCACCTGTGGTAAATTCAATTGATTGGACATGATTTGGAAAGGCACACACCTGTCTATATAAGGTCTCACAGCTGACAATGCATTTCAGAGCAAAAACCAAGCCATGAGGTCGGAGGAACTGCCTGCAGAGCTCAGAGACAGGATTGTGTCGAGGCCCAGATCTGGGGAAGCCTACAAGTCACATGAAAGCCCACTTGGAGTTTGCAAAAAAAGCATCTAAAGGACTCGCAGACTGTGAGAAACAAGATTCTGAGGGCTTTCATGTGTCTTTCACTGAGGAGAGGCTTCCGTCTGGCCACTCTGCCATGAAGCCCAGATCGGTAGAGTGTTGCAGTGATGGTTGTCCTTCTGGAAGTTTCTCCCATCTCCACACAGGATCTCTGGAGCTCAGCTAGAGTGACCATCGGGTTCTTGGTCACCTTTCTTACCAAGGCCCTTCTCCCCCGATTGCTCCGTTTGGCCGGGCGGCCAGCTCTAGGAAGAGTCCTGGTGGTTCCAAACTTCTTCCATTTACGAATTATGGAGGCCACTGTGCTCTTGGGAACCTTCAATGCAGCAGAAATTTTTTTGTCGGCTTCCCCAGATCTGTGCCTCGACACAATCCTGTCTGAGCTCTGCAGGCATTTCCTTCGACCTCATGGCTTGGTTTTTGCTCTGAAATGCATTGTCAGCTGTGAGACCTTATATAGACAGGTGTGTGCCTTTCCAAATCATGTCCAATCAATTGAATTTACCACAGGTGGACTCCAATAAAGGTGTAGAAACATCTTAAAGATGATCAAGAGAAATGGGAGGCACCTGAGCTAAATTTCAAGTGTCATAGCAAAGGGTCTGAATACTTATGTCAAAGTGATATTTCTGTTTTTTATTTTTAATAAATTTGCAAAACTTTCTAAAATCCTGTTTTCTCTCTGTCATTATGGGGTATCGAGTGGAGATTGATGAGGGAAAAAATGAATTTAAACGACTTCAGCATAAGGCTGCAACATAACACAATGTGAAAAAAGTGAAGGGGTCTGAATACTTTCTGAATGCACTGTAAATAATCGCAACCACCCTCGTTTTCAATACAACACATATTCCTCACTAATCACAGTCGAGAAATAATTATGCAAACATCAAAACACGCGCTGTGAACGTCTATCAAATGAAGTATCAAGCTCTTGTAATCAATAATGGTTCTGTTGTAGTTATCATAATCAGATACTTCATTAAATTAGGATTTGAGGAGTGACATTTAGCATCTTTGGCCTTTTCCATTCACCCATTGCTTCAAGACTAGACAGGTCAGACAGTCTAAACTGCAGTTTCTGAGAGATATCAGAACAGGGTTTTCAAAGAGGAAGCAACAATGTCGACCGTCAATTATAGAGGGAATAATCATGGCTGGAGTATTGTGATTTATCCAAAGTATCATTATCTGGTCTTTTGAGTCCTTGGGGACTTTTGGATCATCCTGGGTCATTCGTATCTTCGTGGTCTTTTGGCTTCTCTATGTCTTTTGGGTCTTAAGGATATTCTAGGTTTTAAAGGGTCTTCAAAATTCAAAGCGGTCTCAGCAGTTGAAAGGGCTAAAAGGTACTTTACAACAGTATGTAATTAATTAAAAGACGTACGTAATTAAAAGACAAAAAAGCATGCCTCACACACACATACCAGATGTGAAGATACGGCGTGGAATCTTCCAGGGAGACGGTCTTTCCCCCTTCTGTTTTGTCTGGCTCTTAACCCACAAAGTAACCTCATCAATGAACAAGGAGACGGATACACCCGAACAACCAATAGACGAACATCCAAAGAAATAGGAAAGGTGATACATCTACAAAACATGTGTGATTTAAAGCTCTTCTCTCCAAATGACAAAAGTTGACAGAACAACTAAAACCAGTAAAACGGTTTTCCAAGGACATTCAAATGGAATTTGGACTAGACAAGTGCGCCAAGTGCACATTAGTACAAGGTAAACCAACAAAAACCGACAACAGAAAAATTGACATTGAAACAACAATACAGCAGTTAGAAAACACAAATACCTCAGAGTAGAAGAGGGCCATCAAATATGTCATAAACAAATGTGCAAAACAATCGCCAAAGAATACCTACGTAGAACGAAGCTGATCCTGAAAACATACCTCTCCCCAAGGAACAAAATCAAAGCCATAAACCAGCTCGTAGTACTAGTGTTCCAATATAGCTGTGGAATAATAAACTGGGCCCAATCAGAAATCAACAAGTGAGACATCAAAACAAAAAAATTCTTCACCAACCACAAAATGTTTTACAAAAACCAGTGCATCCCGAGAATGTACCTGCCAAGACGAGAGGGAGGGAGCGGCCTGATGGAACTCAACCAGGTGCACAGAGCGACGAGTGTAGGACTAGCTGAGGATGTGAAATACTCAACAGACTATCGGATAAAATTTGTAAACAAACATGAACACAACAAACCTGAAAAGGTATCCCTAACTCACCTTGCAAATAATTTCCAAAAACAGGTGTGAATATAAGATGCCGCACTGGTAAATGAAACAGCAACAAATACAGCCCCAAAATTGCAAAAAAGACAAAAGAAACGTATAAAAAGAAATATCAAGAAATATACAGCAATAACTGGGAGAATGACAAAAGAGCAGGAAAATACAAAAAAGAATTGGACAGAGTGGGGATAGACAAAAAAGAATAATTTGAATAGCTAAGAAGAGGTCAGCACAACTGGGACGGAGAACGAATTATAATAAATGCCCAAGATCAAGGACATTATACCAATGGATTTTAAAAGATGGCGTGACTGAGTCAGAGGGACAAGTGTAGATTCTGCAAGGCAGAAACAGAAAGTACTAGTCACCCGTGCTCGGGATGCAAAAAACTATTATCAGAACAACTTTACACAAACGGCACAACAAAGGATGCAAAGTGATTCATTGTCATATCTGCAAAAATTTAAACATTACAGTACCAGAAAACCCATGGAAACACGAACCAAGGGCAGTCATTGAAAATGAGGATGTCATCCTCACGTACGACCTGATGATTTAATCGAGCGTGAACACAGAAAACAAAGCATTGCGTCCGGACATTGTACTCAGGAACAAAAAGGAAAAGACAGCATTGACGATTGAGATATCAGTACCCAGCGATTTTGGCAGCTTCATATATATATATATTGTTGCGGATTTCCGAACGTCGGCCTCCCCCTTATCAAGGGGGGATTAATCCCCTTGTCCTTTTTACTAGCCGACACGATCCAGGGCTATCACGTTCCTTCTGGTCGGTGTTAAATAGGGTTGTTGGTCGAATTAGTCCTATTACCTAAGTACTAACACCGGCCGTGAAGCAAGGAAATAACCCCACCCAAACCACAGCGTTAGTGGACACGCCGAGCGAAGCGAGCCGCGATTCGGGCCGTTATCAGGAACTAACCCAATTGGAGCGATTATGATCGTGCCACGCTTACCCAATGGAGAAATCACTAAGACGGTCGAATCAGGAAAGACAGGAAGAACAGATTGGTTTATTAACTATTTACACAGGAAGAAGAGGAAGAGAGAGCAATGTACAATGAAGAGGAAGAAGCAGATACGCAGGGCAGCCTTATACAGTCTTATACTTATCCCTGGACACGGGCCCGTTCACACTCAGACTCACTCTCAGACTCACTCACACGGGGTTTGTAGATGGTCGGGTTGAGGGTCCAAGGGTCCACAGCTCGTCCGGTCCCCGACTCGTACCGTGCAGGCGATGGAAGACGGCAGGCAGCTCTCCGCGTGACGTAGGCACGAGGCGGACAATTATATATCGGGGAAAGGTCGGTTGGCTGGCGATTATATTGCGTACGCAATAGGTGTACCGGCGCCTTTACACGCACTCCCGGTATCGCTATGTGCAATGCGCCACTTCCCCAATGATGTAACCAAAGCGCCTTCCACAAACGTCCTTCTGCCCGAATGCCAAGGCTTGGCTCCCCTCACAAGTCCTTCACAACGCTGCAGTCCTTCACCAGCCCTTTGTAAAGCGCAATCAATCCTTTCCAAATGCTTGCCACAGCACGTCTCTCCTCAAACTCATTCAGCAGAGGACCCTGGTTCATAACTCAGAACTCAACTCTGTTCAAGCGCCTCTCTCTCCTCATAACTCGTTCAAGATTCGAGCGCCTGCCTCTCCATGTTCATAACTCAACAAGCGAACTCACGTCTCATAACTGAGGTGGGGGCCTCGGCGAAGGGTTTTATTGCCACGCCCAGCGAACCCTCTGGAATGTCAAGCCACACCCTGTCAGGCGATGTTGCCTCAGCCCTGATTGGCTGTTGAGGTCTTACCGGCTCCGCCCTTGACGGCTGCTTGACGTGGCCACACCCCCACCCTTGCGCTCCGCCCCTTTTCGGGCCTTACCTCGTGGCATTTGGGCTGGTTTGAGCGAGCAATTGGCAGCTAACGCTGCTGGCCCAACGCGTAACAAACTGTGAGGGGCGATGGGGCACAGACTGGATAGTCGCAATGGAGTCGGTTGGAGAGAGGCTGCAAAATGGGTGGGGCCTACTCTTATTTGTTTTACACAACGCATATGCAACTATTGGAAATGGCCTTATCCTAAACACATACCAAGAAATAACTAACGTTCTAAGGTGACCTACGTGTTGCATGTGGCCTAACTATGGGGTGCAACCTTTAACCTTTAATGATGTTACCTGTGTGGGTTCTCAAAACCGCAAGAATATATATATATATATATATATATATATATATATATATATATATATATATATACATATATATATATATATATATATATATATATATATATATATATATATATATATATGCTTATCGCTCCCAGTAAGGGACAGCATAGCTGAATGGGATACTTTTATGGTGGTTCACCACTCATGGTATGAAGTCGCATAATGACTTGTGTGTGTGTGTGTGTGTGTGTGTGTGTGTGTGTGTGTGTGTGTGTGTGTGTGTGTGTGTGTGTGTGTGTGTGTGTGTGTGTGTGTGTGTATGTGTGTGTGTATGTATGTATATATATATATATATATATATATATATATTGTTACAGACGCGGTTTTGGATGTTAGTTTACCGAGCGGTTTGGTATGACCGCGTCTGCACAGTTTACCCGATTATACTCGAACGTTGGCCGAGTCGCGCTACGCTAGATCAATGAAGGAAAGGACACAACGGCTGGGTTAGATGACACGACACCAGGGGTACAGTTCTCAAGACCTCCGGAGGAGGTTATAATATTTGTATGCGGAACGTTTAGATTACAAGGACAAGAGGTACAGCATAGGAAGGTAGGCACTTAGACACACTTATCTTATACCCGACAGACCACAGATAAACGGGACAGGACTGACTCACACAGGGATTGATGGCAAGGAAGGGCAGGTAGTCGATGGACAGTGTAGAATAATAATTTTAACTACTGTTCTACTTCAGAAACTTCAGAAACTCGTTTTAGCAAAATCAATGTTTTATTCACTTTTGAGAATTTGTTGTATACTAAGCCGAGATCTTTAATGAGGCTTTGTTCCAGAGTTTGTTGAAGCTCGTTTGGTCGGTCTTTTGAAGCTCGTTCAGTAGGTCTTCTGAAGCTCGTTCAGTTGTTGACAATCTCCAGTTGGTTGATCAGTTTCAACTGGTCTTCAGTTTTCACTCCTCTTCAGTTCACTGTCCCAGTCCACTCTCCTCGCAACTTTCTCCTGGTTTTAAAGCCCCAAACTCCTTTGATGTTGCAGAGCATGCAGGGTGTTCCTTATCCAAAAACCCTTATTTGGCTCTCTTGGCCAGCAAATACTTATTTCTGTTCAAGAGGTCAAATACTCTGACCTGCTGAAAAAGAATTTGCAACGTGTGCGCAGTGCCCTGAACATAGGCTATTAATGATCGACAGGTGGCGGTCCAAGAGCGTTACACATTCTTGTCTGAAATTAACTCTCCTGACCACCTGTTAATTCTAGTTCTATGCTCTTTTGCTCATTCGTAAAGTAAAAACATAATTCCACTTTAAACAAGATTACATTGATATATATTCTAGCAATATTGTCAATATGAATATTTAATCCCTGACAATCCCCAGTTTTTCTTTTATGTTTATATTAACCATTAATCTAAACATTACCACATTAAATATTCATACCACTAATCTGGTAATTCAATTTCCTAAGGCATACACCGTCATTCTGGAAGAATTTTGATCACAATACATTTCCTTGTTCATTGACTCTTTCTATGTTGATAATTCAATTCAACTCATTTGCATAAAGATCACAAAACATTTCACCTTCACCAAAACGCAATAATTTCAGTTTATCAAAATAATAAAGCATCTGCAACATTTGGCAAAATATTTGCCTTTAATCAAATATTGACTTTCTTTGTTTTGAAAAAAAGGGGCGGATCACTTGTGTTTGGAATTTCAGCATAAAACATTTTTCTCCTGTTGTCTTCATCACACCTTCACTATTTGCATAGGATTTTCTGCTGTTGTGATAGCTGGGCAGAGTCAAAGACTGACCCTGCTCTCCATGCAGCATCCTTGCCACTCTTGCTGTGAGCCATAGTAGATTTGAACAAGGCCTCCATCCAGTTGTAGTTGACTTGCCTCCTCACTAATCGTGAGCATGGAGCAAGTATTGATGTGATGTTGATTTGTCAACAAGATGTGGAGCAGGGATGCCAGATGCATCCGCAATGATGATGTTGGGACCATGGTACTCAGTTGTCCATGGTCCATACCAGGAGCACACAGCAGAATCGTGCACAGCTGTTGTGAAGGAAAAGGCAGTCGTTCGCTTGCAGCTCCATGCTGGCTCCCCGGAAGTTGGTGAAGTAATGACACACGTCACCGTATCCCGTAAACGTTGCAGGTAAAATATCGTCGTCCTGCAATTGCTGATGTGATGACTGTTCGAGGTATTTGAACACAAGTAAGTGATCGCCCTTTTCCATATGTTGCAGTGTGACCCAGACAAATGGTCACATAATTTTCCCTTGGTGAAGGTAAACATCCATCTTCCAAAGGAGCATTTCTTCATCATTCTTTGAGAAAGAGGGTGTATGCCAAGATTAACTTCATTTTCACAAATTTTCCTTTTTCAAACTTCTTCCCAGATGTCGTTATCACTCCATTTGGGATGTGGTCTTGTCTTTCCTTTACTTAGCCACATTTATATCTGCTCTCCACACAGATTGAATCAGATGGGGTACATTGTAACATGAAATCACTATATTTTAGAACAACTTCACACGAATAATATTCAACTCAGACATGTGTTTTACACTACTAAAACTAAGAATAGCATCCACAATTGCTTTCAGGTTCATATAATTCAAAAAATTAAACTCATGCAGGTGTTGTAACTCAACTCAAAGAAAATAAATGCATTAATAATGATTATATGATTTAAATCACAAACAGGAATATCTAATTCCCAACAATTCTTGCAAACAAACAAACTATGCCTAATGTGTTATTAGCATAGTCCTCCCCGCTTTTTTTTTTTTCTTTAACAGTGTTACTTGTGGTGATATGAGTTCATCGATCGTGTAAAACGGACATAGTGCACAACAAGTTGTTATGCCCTCATTTATGTCAATGACATTCAACATTATATACCAAACTAACAAACTTCTTAAAATGTGACTAAAGAAAAATCCCTTAATATGTAACATAAATCTGATTATTTGCCTTATTCTGATGCCCCTATTTCCCGGGGTCCATATTTATTTCTATTGTTATCAACTTCCTATGATCTGTGAATTCGTTCCAAAATACCACAACCATAGGTTTTAACAAAGCTCTACCAAACTATTTCCAATGTGAACTCAAAATACTAGTAAAACAATCAATTTCAAAGAATTAACTTCAAAGGGTCAGCAAATTCATTCTATAACCAGATCTAATTTTCCCATCCAATAGTTTGCCTTGACACATGTCATATTATAACATTTTGATAAACCTTCAGAAATGTTGCCCATCGCAACAACTTCCCTTTTACAAATAGCCATGTGTAAATTACGTATTGAACGACAATTTTCTCTCAATGTGTTTGGCCTAAATGGCCGCAAAAGTGGCTGCCAACATGCAGTACCATTTTTATCTACCAAGTAAGTGCTCATCGACATAAGATCTCCACCAAATGTTGTTTGTAAAAACAAATCTGGGATTTCTAATTACATGGATGCACACTCTCAGGACATTGCAGGCTGCTGTTATCAATCCATTACGATAAAATAATTTCTTTACCCACAATCAAATAAGTAACACAAATTGAGGATATTATCCCTATCACATTCATTTATTCATTTGGTTCTAATTCACTCTTTTCCCACTGCTATAAGGAAGAACAATAGCTCTTATAAGTCTTTGTAATATCTCATTAAATTTACCCAGCATTGAAGAATTTATTTACTATCCATTTCCCTTCTGTTTACCAGTAACTTTGTTTAAACTCCATAACTTAATTGGATAAATCCCATGTGTACAGCTACCACTTATTGAAACCCCTACTTTTGTAGAAAATATCCAAATACGTGGTTGTATACTCCCTTAAAAGTTGTTCCTCCATTTTTCTATGCAACTTAGTGAAGACTACTGACACCAGTATGCCAATATAGGTGTGGCAGATTAACAAAATATGTTGCAGGTACACGTAACATCGTGTTCTGAGTGTAAAAAAAACATAACAAACAAAAAAACATCTGAGTGTAAAAAACATAACAGCGCGTTCACGTCTGCCCCTTGGTTTTAAGATTCACAATGCATTTCGTTGTAAAACTCACAATAGTTCAATTCAACAAAATTGTCTTTACTATCTGCCCATATCATCTATGCCTAAGACACATCCATACATACAGCACAATTTATATGCTGATAAAAGTCAAGTTTATATTTGTCAAAAATCTGTGAGCAGAGTACTCTGGAAAGTCAATGTAAGACCTCTTCCAAATTTGACTAATTTTGTACTCCCTCATTTTTATGAAGCTCATATCCATAAATAGCTGTTATTTTCATATGAATTCTATCAAAAATGGAATCCCAAGATTACTCACAATTTTACTATTAATTAATGGCTGCTCATAACCCAGCACATCAAATCCGCATATTCCATCGCCCTTGACAAAAGAGATAATGTTCATAATCAAATTATATTCCTATTTTATTTTACGAATTTTCTGGATATTCTTGTAAGATTGACACACAAAACAAAACATTGAAACACAAACAAACCCAAACATTATGTATATTTGTTTGCATTTGAACCATCATTAACAGATCAAGATGGGTGTCAATTTTCATTTCAATTTCGTAAAATTTATCCTTTAATGTTAGAAACGCTAATACACAAATAGACAAAAAGTTTATTTTTAGAAAACCCCTAATGTCACCTTGAAATTACCCTTTTTGGTCCTACAATAATTTATCCAAATTGTACAAATTTACAAATTTTACAAATTTTACAACACCTCTTCCTTACAGAACTGCAACTTATCTCTCGAGGCCTTGTGGCCTTTGTCTGCCAACGCTGTCAGTAGCACAACAGTGTCCTGCTCACATGCTTCCTTTGAAGTCGAGCATATGAGAAGGTCATCAACATATTGTACCATCACTGAACCCCCAGGAAATTCAACATCGCTGAGGTCTTCATGTAGAGCACGTGAAAACAAAGTTGGGCTCTCCGTGTACCCTTGTGGTAACACAGTCCAGGTAAACTGTAAATTTTCGTACGTGAATGCGAAAAGATAACGCGAATCCTCATGAATGGGTACACTAAAGAACGCTGAACATAAGTCCACCACAGAATAAAACTTCGTGTTGCATGGAATACTTGACAGTACAGTGATCGGGTTAGGGACCACTGGATAGGCTGGGATGACACAATCATTAATTGCTCGAAGATCTTGAACAAATCTCCAAGTAGTCTTGCCTGGCTTCTTCACAGGTAAAATAGGAGTGTTGCACATGCTCACAGTGCGAACTATAACTCCCTGTTCCACCAATGATCGAATCACTGGTGCAATACCAGCTTTTGCCTCTGGTCTCAATGGATATTGACGCTTTCTAGGCAATGGCTTAGAATCATCTACTGTGATCCTTACAGGTGCAATACTCTTGATTCGTCCCACATCATTTGGATGCGTTGTCCACAAGCATATTGGTATTTGATCGAGTGGGTCCTGGTCACCGTCAGCGTCAGAGCTGAGTAGGTATACCCCAATATCGTCAGTATCATTCGATTCAACAATCATGTTGAAGGTTGTAGAAAGCACCTGCTGTCCGAGCTGCCAACAAAATCCATCTCCATCTAAGTCATAGAGTGGGGCGCTTTGAATTTCTCCCATGTATCCCCTGTTGTTACACTCTTTCAGAGTTGCAATCATTATTCCAACATCTTTTGCTTCGTACCCTTGTGCCACCGCTAAGGTGACGTGTGGGGTTGTTGTTTCGGGTTGATTCCACAGGAGTTGTTGGTCTGGCGTCAAAGACACTGACATCCCAACTCCCTGTCGTCCCACCCACAATGACGTCAGATGTATATCATACTTGGTGTGCAGGTATTTAAAAACCCGCTCTGCATAGGACCCCTCTTCTCCTGTAGCATCATAACATGTTGTACAGTGAAGATCAGTTTGCCATGTCAGAAAGTCCATCAAAAAATTATCTAACCATTCCTGTACTTCGGGCATTGCATCCTTCAGTGTCATAAAACTAACACACAAAAGTTCCGCCATGATTGTATCATCGATATCCCATCGATGTGTTGTTGGTCTTGTCAGGCCATCTAGTACCTTAGAAATAAAGTCGTGGGAGTGTTCTGGCATTTCTAGATACACTCCGTTTTCATTACAGATGACGGTGCAATTCAATTTACACAATAAATCTCTTCCCATCAAATTTACTGGAACGCCAGATGCCACAAGAAAGGCATGTTGTGCAGTCAATGGACCAAATTGGACACGCAATTCTTCCGTGACTGGCGTATGTATGGGAACTCCTGACACTCCAACCACCTTCGTATAGTATTTTGACAATGGTATATCGGGAAAATCTGCTTGTCGTAACGTGGAACGCGTAGCTCCCGTATCGACGAGAAAGGGTGCCTTGCGTCCACCTACTGTCAAATTAACACTTGGTTCCTGTGCAGCCGACCCTGAGATTAAAGGAAGCGCTGCCACTTGGTCATTTTGGTCTAGTCAACAGGGTGTGGCAGACCATTTAGTCTGCTGAGGTCCTCCCTGAATTGGGGCATTCCTCAATAGAACCCTATTTGTTGATGGAGGCGGTGGTAACTGGTAGTATCCCTGTTCTTGGTTGTTCTTCCGAAATTGTCTTTGATATGGGCATCGCCTTATCCAATGTCCCATTTCTCCACAATTGAAACATCGGCGTCTATCATTGGCTGGTCTGTCCACCTGTGCACTTGGAATTCTGGGCTGCATCTCTTGGTTTCTGGGTTGCCACTCCACTCTCTGGTTATTTCCTACTGCATTGTTGCGTTGTTGCCCAGAAAACCTATTGCGTTGATTCGTAGTCATCAGGGCTTGAGTCTGTAGTTGCATCAATTTCTCGGCATTTACAGCACTATTCCTGGCTTGAATCCGCTGATGATGCAAGGCGTAATTCAATATTTCTTGCATTGGCTTGCCTTCCCAAGCAATACATTGTCTTTCCACTTCACTCTTCAATTTGGGCAATAGACCATTAATAAAAAGGGGTTTTAAGGCATTGTCAATTTGTGCCCGGTCTATGCCTGAATATAGTCGGAAAACATCTCGCAATCTGTCCAAATAATCGCTAGCATCTTCGCCTGTTTTCTGCTTGCATGTAACCACTTTGTTCCAATCCGTCACTGGTGGCAATTTTTTTATGGCCTCTATCAAGTTATTGATCTGTGCCGTTCTAGCCTCCGTGGGCATGTCCACCTGTCCATCTTCCGTATTTACCCAGTTGGCCTCACGCATTAAGTTCCTCAAAGTGGTGGTATTAGGAATTAACCATTTTAAAAGTATTTCCATGTCTCTTGCAGTGGGCAACTGAGTTTCCACAATTAACCGCAGTTCCTCCGCAAATTGAAGTGGATCTGTTTTGATTGATGGCATACTACTCTGCAATGCCTTCAATTGATGTACCTGCCATGGTCTATACATCAGATCTGGATGTTGCTGATTTGCCCCTGGAAATTGCCGCTGAGGAAAATTCATAACACCACATTGCTCAAACCCTCCTTGTGAGAGAGTCAACTTTTGATCATTCATTAGCCAATCACATTGATCGTTAGATTGATTGGCATTGATCACACGACCCTTACTCCGTGTATGGTGAAATGGAGAGCATGATAAGGGTATAACAGCTGGTTGCATCGTTTGCCCACTTTGAGTCGGTTCCTGTGCCCCAATTGCACCCTCTTGGGTAGTGACCTCAAATGAGTCACGTCTTTCACCTGTCCTCTGTTGACTAGAACCAATCGCTGCACTCTGTTCTGGTCTTTCGGCAGGTACAGGTACAGGCACTACCTGTGGCTGATATACAATAGTTCTCCGATAAGGTGGAGGAGTTTCGTCTTCCAGTTCATTTGTCTCGTATGATCTGGCTTCTGGATACAATTTGGGTTGGGATTGCTCTCCATTACTGACTTGAAGAGGCATTTGATTTGCTACCTTACACAACCTATGCTGTATCTGTTTCACCTCTTTCTTCAAGCCCCCCATCTTTGCTTTGGTCTCCCTGTCCCTAGATTCAGCGTCCCAGTAATAGAATGGTTGCCAATCCACTTTGAACTTCTGTCGCCCTCTTGCTTCCAATTCTTTTCTGAGTGTTGCCAATACGTTTCTATCAAAAGTGCCCTCCTGTGGAAATCCACTTTTCCGACCTTTCGTCCATTCATACCAGGATTCCACATCTTTAAGTGATTCTGCCCCATATTTCTGATACATGGAGCTGATACAAGCACCTCTTTGACTCAAGTCCAATTGACCTTGTTTAAGCTTGCAGAATCCACTTCCCATTTTGCCTGTGTGTGAGTACCTCTTTATACTCACTCAATATATCAAATAACTACAAGGACTACACAGCAGACTACACCTGTATCCACTATCAACTGTGTGTACTGCAAAAATCGCAGAAGTTTGTTCCACCTTATACAAAGTAGCGTTGAATGCGTTGTTGTCTAGCTTATTCCGATAAGCTCCACTCTGTGGTCTTCCAGGAAGTATCTCTCCACCTGTCCACTTGATGACTGCAGGTGATTTCCAGAGAGTCCCCCTGCCCTGTGGCTTTTCCCACACCCCAATCTCACTGATCAGTGTTGCAGATGAGTCTGGATCAGTAAGTCCTGTTAAGGGGGGGGTCAAACAAAAATAACCACATAATACAACAAATAACCACTACACTCACCACCTCGCTCATCGTCCAAGGTTGTCTGCACATCGATGTTTCGCAAATGTCTCAAAGCTTCTTTCTTGAGACCGCACTTTTTATTCATCCATCAATTGACTTGATTAAATTAAATTTAAATTAAAATCAGATCAGATTAAATTAATCAGATCAAAATCAATCAGATCAATCGGATCAGAATCAGAATCAATTCAAATATGCAATCTCAATCAATTCACCAACATTAATCAATAAAATCCTAATAATAATACATAATAAAATATCATAAATGATAATATCAAAATTCAAATATCAAATCATCATTGAATTTATCATTGAAAATATCAAAATATCAAATATCAAAATAGCAAAATTCACATTTATCAGTCTGATAACTCTATATCTATGCCTGTTCGCAATGTAGGCAAAACAGTTCCGTCCGCTGGCGGAGGTATTTGATCATGGACGTCACTTTCGACCCATACCTTCCGTCAATTGACAAATAACCGTTCTGCCTCTGGTTCATATCTGACATATTTGTTCAATCCTGTGTGGTCATTATATCACAAATTAAAGCTGAACAACCACTGAAGGCAACTCAACCCTTCATTTGTGAGACAATCAGCGAAAATTGATCCAACAGATATGAGCCAGTCCATTGGGCAATGTCGCACATGTCACGTGCCACATGTCACACGTGTCACATGTCACACATCATGTGATGTGTCACCCACCATGTCGCACTTTGAAAGAGACTCAAAGTTCTTGACAATTAAAATGGTGTAATATTCCTGAAATGTGTACCAATGAATGGCAATCAATTTATAATATTTATCAAGGGAATCCAATCATACCGAAATTTCGACACTCCAATAAACTTTGTAACTTGTAATACATCATTAATCCTGCAGGGCTATAAAGCTATCCATAAAGTCCATGCAATCGATTTACATCAAAACCCAATGATGACATGCCTGATAATCATAGCAATTTTCATGATTGTAAAATCATGACCATTGTAAATCATTGTAATTATAAATTGTAAATATAAATTTACCATAATTGTACAAAATTTGAGAATGAACATCAATAATAATCAGCATATGACAATCATGATGACAATGATGAATCTCATCAACAATGAGAGAAAACAATGAGAATGAGAAACAATGAGAGAAATGAGAAAACAATGAGAACTATGAAAGGTGAAAACAGGTAAAAGAAGAAGCAAAAGAGGAGGAAAGGAGAAGGAAAGGGGGGAGGAAAAGGGTGGGGAAGGGAGGAGGAGAAGTGGCAGAATGCCAAGGGAGGAATGAGGAATTAATACTATGCGAAATACGACACTCATTGTATTTTAACCTAAAGATAGCTGTGTATCATTGGCCGCACTCATGACTCCCTTACAAGGCTGTGAGATTATATGGTAAATACTGTCTCCCTCTCGAACTTCTGTGCGAGCCATTACACTCATCTGTGTATTTTTTAACCATTTCAACTGTGTCGTACCATGGCACTCATCACTTTAACACTATGGGGCCATATTCTTTAGGGAGAGGGAGAAATTTTAAAAGTGAGAATGAAGAACACAAACCCACACACACAAAAACACATAAAGCCACATAATGAGGTGATATGCTAAATCAACATGGGATCCAATGGGATATGGGATCAACAATCCTTTACATGCCTCATACAATCAGTAATATAACATGATTTGGAGGGGATGGATAATGGTAGAATGAAGTTAGGGTTAAGATTGGGTTGGGGTCAACAAATTCATGTACATGTAAATTCATTCATGTATAAACAGATCACAATATATTTCATCATTGGTTTCCCTCCATTTAATTGCCTTGTCAAATGTCATAGGATCTTATATCAATAAATTCCCTTTTTAAAATCTTAAAAGACAGATGAAATATAAAATGATCAAAGGTACATTGGATGGTTCTATTTTTTAGAGATTACGGATCACAGTAGAATGGGATTGGCTCACATTAAATTTCATCTTGATTGAAGGATTTTTAGCTGTGGTCCAAGATGGCCGCCGCCATAAAAATCCTAAAAATATATATATATTTTTTTCTAATCAGGATGTAAAGAGGTTACATTTAAAAAATCGCTTCTGATTCCATAGATAAGTGGACACAACACCAAACGGTTACCATGGGCAACCTGCCTGCACGCATTCCAGTGGCAGGGTCAGTGTGTGCAAATCTTACGGGACCCAGGACACAACACCAAACGGTTACCATGGGCAACCTGCCTGCACGCATTCCAGTGGCAGGGTCAGTGTGGAAAAGAATGCCTATTTTTGGACTGTCTGTCGACTCGTGCAGACAAATTGGCTAAATGCTAAACAATGCTAAATACTAAACTCACTTTTTGTTACCACACTGGAAATGCATGTTTGAAAATCGAATCCAGCCGATTTTACCATTATTTGGCTTACTGTACAGACGCTGTATAAAATCGCTTTTTACAAAAACCGCGAATATGATTATAAATCAAATAGTGTCCATTCTGCAATCTGCTCGTGCCTGTGGTCACAACCAAGCAGGATCTCAACCATTATTTTAACGGGAAAATCGACACACTTATAAGTCATTTAATCACGAAAACGAGCAGAGATTTGAATGCAGACCATTGCTGGAAATCATTTTAAAGATATTTACAAAATTGACGTTCTATTTCATGAATTCATGACATTCATGAAATGAGCAAGAAATATACAAAATCCATATTTCAGTTGTACATGACAAGACGAATGCAGCACCTGTTGGCTAACGCCCGGGGTTCGTTAGTGGCTCTTTGCAATCGTCTCATTAAAATGTACCGAAAAAAAATTCAAATTACAGAAAAAACAAAAAAATAATTGATTATTAATTTTTAAAAAAATTTTTATCGTCATGACTTCTGAAATTTTAAAACAAATCCTTCATGAAAGCACAGCACCTTTTCTAAAGACACCAAGCTTTAGTGGATATTTGTGACAGTTCATGGCACCATCCCTCAAAAATGCGTATACATAAATTTTGGAAGAAAAAAAAATTGGCATGATTTCTGAAACCTGTTAAAGGCCTCGTGTTTTTTCCTTCCACACATCAACAAACGTACACAAAACTCAAACACTGAACTATTTTCACAGATTAACATCAGACTACACAGATAACAAACAAAAGCTTACCTGGGCAGTTGAGTCCCTACGGGCCACCACTTGTAGAATAATAATTTTAACTACTGTTCTACTTCAGAAACTTCAGAAACTCGTTTTAGCAAAATCAATGTTTTATTCACTTTTGAGAATTTGTTGTATACTAAGCCGAGATCTTTAATGAGTCTTTGTTCCAGAGTTTGTTGAAGCTCGTTTGGTCGGTCTTTTGAAGCTCGTTCAGTAGGTCTTCTGAAGCTCGTTCAGTTGTTGACAATCTCCAGTTGGTTGATCAGTTTCAACTGGTCTTCAGTTTTCACTCCTCTTCAGTTCACTGTCCCAGTCCACTCTCCTCGCAACTTTCTCCTGGTTTTAAAGCCCCAAACTCCTTTGATGTTGCAGAGCATGCAGGGTGTTCCTTATCCAAAAACCCTTATTTGGCTCTCTTGGCCAGCAAATACTTATTTCTGTTCAAGAGGTCAAATACTCTGACCTGCTGAAAAAGAATTTGCAACGTGTGCGCAGTGCCCTGAACATAGGCTATTAATGATCGACAGGTGGCGGTCCAAGAGCGTTACACATTCTTGTCTGAAATTAACTCTCCTGACCACCTGTTAATTCTAGTTCTATGCTCTTTTGCTCATTCGTAAAGTAAAAACATAATTCCACTTTAAACAAGATTACATTGATATTGTTACAGACACGACTTTGATGTTAAAGTGGGCCGAGCGGAATGGCCGTCGTGTCCGCACAAATTACCCGACTATACTCGACGTTGACGAAGTCGCGCGATGCTGGCTCAATAAGAAAAAGAAGACACCCGGCTGGATTACAATAACACAATACGACACCAGGGGTTCAGTTCTCAAGACCTCCGGAGGAGGTTATATTAAGGCGGAAGGTTAGATTACAACTACAAGAGGGACAGCATAGAAAGACAAGCACTTAGACACAATCTTATATTAACCCCGGACAGACGACAGACAAACGGGACAAGGCTGACTCACACGGGGGTTGATGAAAAGGACAGGCGGGTAGCGATGGCTCCAGGTGCACCTGGGCTCAAAGGTCAGAATCGACTCGGTCCGGTCCAGAGATGCAGGGAGGTCACAGCGCTCGGAAGGCGACGTTCTTTCTCCAAGCTGAGGCGCATCTGACTCAGCGCTCGCAGGTGGCTTTCCTTCTCCAAGCTGGGTGCGCATCTCTCTCAGCGCTCGCAGGTGGCTTTCCTTCTCCAAGCTGGGTGCGCATCTGACTCAGCGCTCGCAGGTGGCTTTCCTTCTCCAAGCTGGGTGCGCATCTCTCTTTACATCCGGCGCGTGGCCGCGTATATCCGGCGGGGAGTGACACGCCCTCGGCTCGTTAGCTCCGCCTCGTGGAATCGGCACGTTGCTTCTCATTGGGTGCGTGCGGGGGGTTTACCAGGCTCCGCCCTTGACGAGGAGCTGACAAGGAGCCCCTTCGTGGTAACCCCGTGGAGCGCATGGTCTATGGCGCTAATCGAGCCGGTGTGAGGACGCATCCTCCCCCGCTCCGCCGCCATCTCCTCTGTTGTTGTTGTAATTGTTGGGGAAGAAGATGGAAGGAGGTATGGGAAAGGTCCTAAACTCACTACTGATGCCATATAATCACATTCTGGTGCAACGAAGAGTCATAATTAATGGAAACGAGGCCTTAACTGACATAGAATAAGAATAACTAGGAAGATGTCCGAAAGTTGTCTACGTGTGGTGCGGTGGACCTGGGCACGACATTTAATGGGGGAATAAGGGGAAGGTCGGCTCTACTGATTGTTATTTACATGCAATGGGACTAGGGAATGGGGGATTGGGGAAAGTTGGGGAGTATTGGAGAAAATAGGGGAATATTTACAAGCGGATATGGAGGCCAAATTCCATATTCGCAACATTGCACCCTTCTCTACCCTCGGGGCGTCCCGACCCGATAAATTTTTACCTACTTTAGTGTGGCACGCAATGTAGTTCCCTCTACTATTAACTCTACCCTGAGTGCGACAGTTTTACAGATATTCACAAATGAGTAAATATGTCCCCCTGCGACGTTGCACCCTTCTCCTCACAGAAACACACCCACAGGATAACCGAATCCGGAAAGAATTCTCAAACTAAACATACAGCCGGTAGGGAGCATTATTTACAAGACTACGCTGCTATTTACACTACGATCCAGGACCTGTTTTTGGAGGAACACATGCAGATGTTATGCATAGAGAGAGAGCGCGCTTGCCAACATCGATACACCAACCCACGAGTGCTCTGTGGCCGACGGCCTTTAATAACGTGCAGAGCACCCTTTCCCAGCATCAAAAGCACCACCCCACCACCAATCGGTGCAGTCACCATTGTTCATTGGAATAAAAATAAATTCGACAACCCCTAACCCTGCAGGTGTCTCTTGCTCTTCTTGTGGTGCACTTCAGTGGTGTTAATTAACAGTGGTTCACCTTTATGGCATAGGTGCCACGTTGACCCATAGGTCCATCCCCGGGTGGTGCTTGGCCGCAAACGAACTGCGGTCCATTGTGGGTGGCCACAAACATTGCGGTCCATATGGTGTATCGATCCCGGCAGCAAACAGCGAAAGTGCAGGCCCACAACTGCGCAGCCAGCACCTCTCTCTCCTCTCTCTCTACCCCAAAGCCAGATCCTCGGAGGTGGGAGACAAAAGAAGCAGACAAGTGAGTAAGGTGGTAAGGGCGCAAAAGTGCACGCAATGTAAGGTGATGCACACTGGGGGCACATGGGAACCAGGTGAGACAGGTACGTTCCTATCGTACGCCCCCCCCCACCAGGTAACCTACATGGCCCCTCCCTTACCCCTTACTGCATCCACAAAACACAACACTACCCATAAACATCTACTTTACAAATCAACAAACATCCCTACTGTCTTCCCCGTTCCTCCCATATACCAAATTCGTCTTCTCTCCCTCCTAACCAATCAAATTTGCCATTTTCAACTCTCATCAAAATTTGCCATCTCCAACTCAACATCGTAATTTGCCATTACCAATTCATCATCAGTCCCTCCTAGGGAGGGAGAGATGGAATCACCCCAATGTCTCATCCACGTCGTGATGCGTCTCACAAATCCAACAGCAATTCTCATTTCTGCAACACAAACAAAGAAAACACAGGTGTGGAGTCATCATCATCACCACAGGTAAGTGGCTGCGTATGGTGCGACAGGTTCATCAATCCTAACTATCTCCTAAATGACTTTAACAACTTTACACTACCCGGGGGCTTTCTCCGGCCAAACCATTGGCCCTCTTACACTATGGGTTCTAAAAACCAATTCCCATTGGCCAAACTGTGGTGCTCTTCAATTTGGGGTCTCACTCCCCCGATTCATCTCCCGGTGCCCTCGCACAATTTCTGGGCTGCGGCGTGTACCTCTCCCAGTGGGTCTACCCACCTGCACACCTCCACCACTGCAGTTGCCTCCGAGCTTACCTGCTCCTTACCCTAACCTAACTACCTGGGGAAGGCCCTCTGGCTCTCTCCCCACTCCGTGCCCTCTCTGGCACTGGGCTGCCCGATCCACACCCGGGATCCTCAGGCACCCACTCACAACTACCGGCTCCCAGAGCCCACCTGCGGCCTCACCTGGCCGACATCCTCACAGTGGTGGAGTGCCCAACCAACTACACACACTAACAGGCTACACGCCCAGCCATTTCCACAACACTAATGCACCCATTCACAACACCATTCTGCAACCGCACCACAAATGCCAATATCCAACCACAATTTACCTGCACCCTCTACCTAACACTTACACTACCCGCCCCGGGTACTCGTGAAAGGGGTCCACTCTTCCCCCATCCACACCTTCGCACCATGCACACCACTCCGTACCACTCACTCCAACTCTCTCCACACACCTGTACCTGCACACCTGTGCTCTCACACCTGGTGCCACCTGCACCCTTCTCTCCCCAAGCGCATTCGCACTGATCCACAACACTCACTACTCATACACTGCTCCACACACCTGTCCAGTTGCACACCTGTGCAATCACACCTGTTCAATTCTCACACACACAGCATCATCTCAGCTAACTACTCCCTTCTGAAACTTGCGCTTCCCAGTCGTCCCTTTAAACTATTGCGCTCCCACGTCATTAGCATCCATACTAATCTACCTGCGTCCCCACTACAGGTATCAGTCACTAACTAAACTTAACGTTACCTACTGTCATCTTCTAGGGCCCTATTGATATAACCTAACCCACCCGGGCTAGTTTTCACTGCCATACACCCCATAATCTAGTGCTCCTTTGCCCCCCACCTGTGAGGGATGGTGGATTTGCCATCCCACCACATCGGGGGTCTCTCACTACCAATTTTGCACATCAAATTTCAACAAATTAAAAATTTGCCAATCACTGCCCATCATCTGCCAATCACTACTGCCAATCCCTTGCCAATCATCAAATTTTGTTTTTCTCTAATTTTGGGTCCAAAACACTAACCTCATCACCCAGTCGACTCACTAATACCTCTCGGTGCGCCACTCCCTGTCCAAAGCCCGGCTTCGTGAAGCCAAGCAATGGATGCTGGTTGTTTTGTGCCAGCGGCTGGATGCATCCCGCATTCGGTGCAGGGAAGGAGGTTTACCCGGGCCGAGATCCCACGCACCATCTCGGCACGGAGCCATCCCATGGCTCGATCTCGGCCTGCCGGAATGCCTCACCAAAAAGTGGTCGCCATGACGACCCTTTCTATCGGGCTGCCCGCTCCGCCTAGTGGAGCACGGACGCGGCCGTTCAAAGCGAGGCCCAGCACGCACCGAGGGCCCGACTCGGCTATAAGTCGTTCTAAACTCTACCCCGTCTAACGTCGATGCTTCACCTGCATGCTTACATCCCGCAGCCCGTTCCTTGCTCACACATCCAGCCGTTTCCATGCCCCTCGTACCGTTCCTTACACACCCAGGTACACCCATTCCACTCACCGCCTTGGTCACACACCTGACCACCGAACACTTTGGCACACACTCGTTGGTAGCACACCTCACCAATACACCTCTTCGCGCCCCCTCCTCGGTCACCTCCTCTGTGACAATCACAGGTGTGCTCTCATTCGCACACCCAACCACGTGCCTCACCACCAACTCCAGCGTGCATTCCCACTCACGCTCTACCATTCCAGGTGTGCATCCTTCCATCCCAGGTGTACATCCTCGCTCACCTGTCACAACTAACTCACGCTCCATGTCACTCTCACTACTTTCACCTCCATTCCTGACAGCGCACTCACCCTTACTCTTGACAGCACACTCTTTCCCCATGCACCTGTCCGTCACACACCTTTCTCGCGCACACTCTCCCGTTACACCCTCTGTAACACTCACCACAGGTGTGCATTCTTCCTTGCCTTTGACAGCGCACTCTTTCCCCATGCACCTGTCCGTCACACACCTTCCTCGCGCACACTCTCCCGTCACACCCTCTGTAACACTCACCACACCGCGCTCCCATGTGCTCCCTCGCACACACGCTACGACCGACTCACTCTCGCCAGCACACTCACTCCTTGGTACACACTTTTTCCTCACACACCCCAGAGTCGGACTTTCTTGCACACCTCCATTTTCGCACACCAGACCTGTCGCACACTTCACCCACGGCCTCTCACGAACACCCGGGTCCATCTCGACCCCCAAGCTCCTTAAATCCCCTGGCGCATCATACGCACGACCATATTGGTCACCACTTACACCGGGTCCTCTTCCTCTTCGCTTCTCCTCCATCACCTGCGAATCCCTCATCCGGTTAATGAGCACATCATCACGATCCAAACACAGACTTTGGACCAATTCTTTTATCTCCTCTTTTATCTCTTTGTTATCCCCTCTCCGTCGCTTCTTAATTTCGCTCACCCCCTCTTCCACTTCTTTCCGTGTCGCTTTCAACCCTCCTAATACCGCAGTGTTCCTTTGAACCTGCTCCACTAACTCCGTCTGTCCCACCGTCAGCTGCTCCACCTCCTGCGTCAGGTCCTCTATGCCCCCTTGTAACTTTACAGTCCCCTTTCTCACCTCCTTCTCCATGTGCTCCTTACAGTGCCTCACCTCCTCGCGCACTCCTCCGACCGCCTCACTCACACCTCTTCTAATCTCCTCTCCCTCTACCCCATTTTTCACTCCCTCTATCTGATTCTCCTGGGCAGCCATTCTATTTTCTACCCCCATTAACCCATTTTTCACCTCCTTTATCCCGTTGTCTAACCCCTCTCCGGTACCCCTCGCTTCGTCCCTCATTACCCCCAGTTGGCCCTCCAATCGCTCACTCCGAGCCCTCATTCGGTTCGTTATTTCTTCAATTTGGTTTCCCAATCGCTCACCCTGAGCATCCATCCGGTTCCCCAACCGCTCACCCAATCGCTTTCTATCAGCCCTCATTTGCTCACAATTCTGGGCCATAAGGGCCTTCATTTGTATCCAAAACGAGTTCAAATCCATCGGGGGCGCTGCCACGGTCGCTGGCGCGGTGATCAGCGAGGCGCCATTTTGCGCGCCCGCTTCTTCGTGCGTGACGGCGCTATTTTGCGAACCTGCCGCCCTCACTGCTTCGCTCTCCTCCTGTCCCTCATTTTGGTCCTGGATCGACCCTACCTCCCTCTCCTTTACCGGACCCCAGCTGTCTTGATCCGCCATAGCGCGACTTTCAAAATTCGGTTTTTTTTTTTTTTTTTCGTAAAACAAATTCAAATTTCGCCGTTATAATTTCGCGCGGGAAACGCGCTCCGAATCGATTCGGTCGAGCGCCGTACGCGCTCCGGCTCGATTTTCCCTCCCAAAATTTGGGCCTAACTAATTTAGTCCCGGGTTCGAATTCCACTCCTCGACACCAATTGTTACAGACACGACTTTGATGTTAAAGTGGGCCGAGCGGAATGGCCGTCGTGTCCGCACAAATTACCCGACTATACTCGACGTTGACGAAGTCGCGCGATGCTGGCTCAATAAGAAAAAGAAGACACCCGGCTGGATTACAATAACACAATACGACACCAGGGGTTCAGTTCTCAAGACCTCCGGAGGAGGTTATATTAAGGCGGAAGGTTAGATTACAACTACAAGAGGGACAGCATAGAAAGACAAGCACTTAGACACAATCTTATATTAACCCCGGACAGACGACAGACAAACGGGACAAGGCTGACTCACACGGGGGTTGATGAAAAGGACAGGCGGGTAGCGATGGCTCCAGGTGCACCTGGGCTCAAAGGTCAGAATCGACTCGGTCCGGTCCAGAGATGCAGGGAGGTCACAGCGCTCGGAAGGCGACGTTCTTTCTCCAAGCTGAGGCGCATCTGACTCAGCGCTCGCAGGTGGCTTTCCTTCTCCAAGCTGGGTGCGCATCTCTCTCAGCGCTCGCAGGTGGCTTTCCTTCTCCAAGCTGGGTGCGCATCTGACTCAGCGCTCGCAGGTGGCTTTCCTTCTCCAAGCTGGGTGCGCATCTCTCTTTACATCCGGCGCGTGGCCGCGTATATCCGGCGGGGAGTGACACGCCCTCGGCTCGTTAGCTCCGCCTCGTGGAATCGGCACGTTGCTTCTCATTGGGTGCGTGCGGGGGGTTTACCAGGCTCCGCCCTTGACGAGGAGCTGACAAGGAGCCCCTTCGTGGTAACCCCGTGGAGCGCATGGTCTATGGCGCTAATCGAGCCGGTGTGAGGACGCATCCTCCCCCGCTCCGCCGCCATCTCCTCTGTTGTTGTTGTAATTGTTGGGGAAGAAGATGGAAGGAGGTATGGGAAAGGTCCTAAACTCACTACTGATGCCATATAATCACATTCTGGTGCAACGAAGAGTCATAATTAATGGAAACGAGGCCTTAACTGACATAGAATAAGAATAACTAGGAAGATGTCCGAAAGTTGTCTACGTGTGGTGCGGTGGACCTGGGCACGACATTTAATGGGGGAATAAGGGGAAGGTCGGCTCTACTGATTGTTATTTACATGCAATGGGACTAGGGAATGGGGGATTGGGGAAAGTTGGGGAGTATTGGAGAAAATAGGGGAATATTTACAAGCGGATATGGAGGCCAAATTCCATATTCGCAACAATATATATTCTAGCAATATTGTCAATATGAATATTTAATCCCTGACAACAGCACAAGGTGCACCTTGGCTCAGGGACAGGATAGCGCGGTCCAAAAGATGCAGGGAGGTATCGTCGCGCTGGAGGTGGCGTCTGGTTCTCTTCAAGCTGGGGGCGCATCTGACGTCACCTCCGGTAAGTGGCTGCGTATATCCAGCGGGGAGTGACACGCCCTCGGCTCGTTAGCTCCGCCCCAGATGGAATCGGCCCGCCACTTCTTATTGGGTGCGGGGGGGTTACCGGGCTCCGCCCTTGACGAGGAGCTGACAGGCAGCCCCTTCGTGGTAACCCCTTCGGAGCACATGGGCAATGGCGGCTAACCAAGCCGGAGTGAGGACGCACACTCCCCGCGCGCTGTTGTTGTAGTTGTAGTTTCATGAGGAAGATGGGAGGAGGTATGGGGAGGTCCTAAACTCACTACTGGTGCCATACAATCACATTCTGATGCAACGAAGAGTCAGAATTAATGGAAACGAGTCCTTAACTGACATAGACTAAGAATAACTAGCAAGAGGTCCTATAGTTGTCTACGTGAGATGCGGTGAACCTGGGCACGACAGTTAATGGGGGAAAAAGGGGAAGGTCGGTTCTACAGAGTGTTGTTTACAGACAATGGGACTAGGGAATGGGGGATTGGGGATAGTTGGGGAGTATTGGGGAAATAGGGGAATATTTACAAGCGGATATGGATGGAGGCCAAATCCCATATCCGCAACATTGCACCCTTCTCTACCTCGGGGCGTCCCGACCCGATAAATCTTTACCTACTTTAGTGTGGCACTCAGATGTAGTTCCCTCTACTATTAACTCTACCCTGAGTGCGACAGTTTTACAGATGTTCACAAATGAGTAAATATGTCCCCCTGCGACGTTGCACCCTTCTCCTCACAGAAACACACCCACAGGATAACCGAACCGCAGAAAGAATTCTCAAACTAAACATACAGCCGGTAGGGAGCATCATTTATACAAGACTACGCTGATATTTACACTACGATCCAGGACCTGTTTTTGGAGGAACACATGCAGATGTTATGCATAGAGAGAGCACGCATGCCAGCATCGATACACCAACCCACGAGTGCTCTGTGGCCTTACGGCCTTTAATAATGTGCAGAGCACCCCATCCAAGCACCAAAAGCACCACCCTTATCATACAGTCAGCACCATCCGGTGCACCAATAAAGTGCTCAACGTCACCGGTGGTGTCGCAGCCGGCCGATGTTCTGCCGCTGGTCTTGCCTTCGTGTGGTGCACTTGGTGTTCTGGCTTCCTTCAAAAATAAAGAAAGGCGCCAACCGCGTCCATTTCTAAATTGTGGCCGTCAGGGGGCCAACTATTAGTGGTTCACCTGTCTGGCATAGGTGCCACGTTGACCCATAGGTCCATCCACGGGTGGTGCTTGCCCGCAAGAGAACTGCGGTCCATGGTGGGCGGCCACAAAAATTGCGGTCCATATGGTGTTTCGATCCCGGCAGCAAGCAGCGAAAGTGCAGGCCCACAACTGCGGAGCCAGCACCTCTCTCTCCTCTCTCTCTGCCCCAAAGCCAGATCCTCGGAGGTGGGAGACAAAAGAAGAAGACAAGTGAGTAAGGTGGTAAGGGCGCAAAAGTGCACGCAATATAAGGTAATGCACACTGGGGGCACATGGGAAGCAGGTGAGACAGGTACGTTCCTACCGTACGCCCCCCCCCCCCCACCAGGTAACCTACATTGCCCCTCCCTTACCCCTTACTGTATCCACAAAACACAACACTACCCATAAACATCTACTTTACAAATCAACAAACGTCCCTACTGTCTTCCCCGTTCCTCCCATAAACCAAATTCGTCTTCTCTCCCTCCTAACCAATCAAATTTGCTATCTCCAACTCTCATCAAAATTTGCCATCTCCAACTCAACATCAAAATTTGCCATCACCAATTCATCATCAGTCCCTCCTAAGGAGGGAGAGATGGAATCACCCCAATGTCTCATCCACGTCGTGATGCGTCTCACCAATCCACACAGCAATTCTCATTTCCTGCACACAGAACAAAGAAAACACAGGTGTGGAGTCATCATCATCACCACAGGTAAGTGGCTGCGTATGGTGCGACAGGTTCATCAATCCTAACTATTTCCTAAATGACTTTAACAACTTTACATTACCCGGGGTCTTTCTCCTGCCAAACCATTGGCCCTCTTACACTATGGGTTCTAAAAACCAATTCCCATTGCCCAAACTGTGGTGCTTTTCAATTTGGGGTCTCACTCCCCCGATTCATCTCCCGGTGCCCTCGCACAATTTCTGGGCCGCGACGTGTAGCTCTCCTAGCCGGTCTACCCACCTGCACACCTCCACCACTGCAGTTGCCTCCGAGCTTACCTGCTCCTTACCCTAACCTAACTACCTGGGGAAGGCCCTCTGGCGCTCTCCCCACTCGGTGCCCTCTCTGGCACTGGGCTACCCGGGTCCATCCTCCGGATCCTCGGGCCCCACTGACACTAACGGCTCCCAGAGCCCACCTGCGGCCTCACCTGGCCGACATCCTCACAGTGGTGGAGTGCCCAACCAACTACACACACTAACAGGCTACACGCCCAGCCATTTCCACAACACTAATGCACCCATCCACAATACCATTCTGCAACCGCACCACAAATGCCAATATCCAACCACAATTTACCTATACCCTCTACCTAACACTTACACTACCCGCCCCGGGTACTCGTGAAAGGGGTCCACTCTTCCCCCATCCACACCTTCGCACCATGCACACCACTCCGTACCACTTACTCCATGTATTCCACACACCTTTACTTGCACACCTGTGCTCTCACACCTGGTGCCACCTGCACCCTTCTCTCCCCAAGCGCATTCGCGCTGATCCACACACTCACTACTCATACACCGCTCCACACACCTGTCCAGTTCTCACACAGCATCATCTCATCTAACTACTCCCCTCTGAAACTTGCGCTTCTCAGTCGTCCCTTTAAACTATTTCGCTCCCACGTCATTATCATCCACACTAATCTACCTGCGTCCCCACTACAGGTATCAGTCACTAACTAAACTTAACGTTACCTAATGTCATCTTCGCTAGATCCCTACCAATATCCTAACCCACCCGGGCTAGTTTTCACTGCCATACACCCCATAATCTATAGCTCCTTTGCCCCCCATGGGAAGGGTGGCAGGGATGCCACCCTTACCCACCGGGCCCATCGCTCACTGCCAATTTTGCACGTCAAATTTCAACAAATCAAAAATTTGCCAATCACTACCCATCATCTGCCAATCATTACTGCCAATCCTTTGCCAATCATCTAATTTTGTTTTTCTCTAATTTTGGGGCCAAAACACTATCCTCATCACACAGTCTACTCACTAATGCGTCTCGGTGCGCCAATTCCTGTCCAAAGCCCGGCTTCGTAAAGCCGAGCAATGAATGCGGGTTGTTTGGTGCCAGCGGCTGGATACGTCCCGCATTCGGTGCAGGGAAGGAGGTTTACCCGGGCCGAGATCCCACGCACCATCTCGGCACGGAGCCATCCCATGGCCCGATCTCGACCTGCCGGAATGCCTCAACAAAAAGTGGTCGCCATGACGACCCTCCCTATCCAGCTGCCCGCTCCGCCTAGTGGAGCCCGGACGCGGCCGTTCCACGCGAGGCCCAGCGTGGATCGCGCACGGCGGTCCTTTTGAACCCGCCGTGGCTCGGATCCCTGCTGGTTCTCGCGGCACGCGAAGCCCGGCACGCACCGAGGGCCCGATTCGGCTAAAAGTCGCTCTAACCTCTAACCCGGTTACCTTCGATGCCTCACCTGCATGCTTACACCCCGCAGCCCGTTCCTTGCTCACACATCCAGCCGTTTCCATGCTCCTCGTACCTTTCCTTACACACCTCGGTACACTCATTCCACTCACAGCCTTGGTCACACACCTGACCACCGAGCACCTTGGCACACATTCGTCGCTCGCACACCTCACCAACACACCTCTTCGCGCCCCTTCCTCGGTCACCTCCTCTGTGACAATCACAGGTGTGCTCTCACTCGCACACCCAACCACGTGCCTCACTACCAATTCCAGCGTGCATTCCCACTCACGCTCTACCATTCCAGGTGTGCATCCTTCCATTCCAGGTGTACATCCTCGCTCACCTGTCACAACCAACTCACGCTCCTTGTCACTCTCACTACTCTCACCACCACTCTTGACAACGCACTCACCCTTACTCCCGACAGCACACTCTTTCCTCATGCACCTGTCTGTTACACACCTTTCTCACGCACACTCTTGCGTTACACCCTCTGTAACACTCACCACAGGTGTGCATTCTTCCTTGCCTTTGACAGCGCACTCTTTCCCCATGCACCTGTCCGTCACACACCTTTCTCGCGCACACTCTTGCGCACACTCTCCCGTCACACCCTCTGTAACACTTACCACACCGCGCTTCCATGTGCTCCCTCGCACACGCGCTACGACCGACTCACTCTCGCCAGCACCCTCACTCCTTGGCACGCACTTTTTCCTCACACACCCCAGAGTCGGACTTTCTCGCACACCTCCTTTTTCGCACACCAGACCTGTCGCACACTTCACCAACGGCCTCTCACGAACACCCGGGTCTATCTCGACCCCCAAGCTTCTTAAATCACCTGGCGCATCATACGCACGACCATATTGGTCACCACTTACACCGGGTCCTCTTCCTCTTCGCTTCTCCTCCATCACCTGCGAATCCCTCATCCGGTTAATGAGCACATCATCACGATCCAAACACAGACTTTGGACCAATTCTTTTACTTCCTCCTTTATCTCTTTATTATCCTCTCTCCGTCGCTTCTTAATTTCGCTCACCCCTTCTTCCACTTATTCTAATTTCTGTTTCACCTCTTTTATTCCCCGGTACGTCTCCTCAAGCTCGTCCTCCAAGGCGACCTTGACCGTTTCCATGTGCGTCCTCACCTGCCGGTCCTTCGTCTCCATTACCTCTATCACCTCGTCCAACCTCGTTGTCAGTCCCTCACGTACCATCTGACATTGCTTCTGTGTCGCTATTAAGTCATTTTTTATGTCGTTTTGTGTCGCTCTTAACCCTCCTAGTACCGCAGTGTTCCTTTGAACCTGCTCCGTTACTTCTTTTTGTCCCTCCGTCAGCTGTTCAACCTCCTGCGTCAGGTCCTCTATGCCCCCTTGCAATTTTACAGTCCCCTTTCTCACCTCCTTCTCCATGTGCTCCTTACAGTGCCTCACCTCCTCGCGCACTCCTCCGACCTCCTCGCGCACTCCTCCGACCTCCTCACCCACACCTCTTCTGATCTCCTCTCCCATCACTTGCATCTCCTGCCCAGATGCCACCCTCATCTGCTCCATTTCCTCCCTGTGAGCATCCAGTTTGGTTTCTACCCCCATTCTGACCCCCTCTATCTGCTGCCCCATTTGTTTAACTTCCCTTTCCGCTTGGTCCCTCATGTCCCTCAATTTGCCTTCCATACTGTTTTCTAACCCCTCTAACCCCTTTTGCATCCCTTCCATTTGATTCTCTTGAGCGGCCATTCTGTTTTCTACCCCCATTAACCCCTCCTGTATTTCCCCTAATCTATTGTCTAACTTCCCAAATTTCTTGTCTAATCCCTTAAAATTATTGTCTAACCCCTCACCGGTACCCCTCGCTTCGTCCCTCATTACCCCCATTTGGCTTCCCATTACCCCCATTTGGCCCATAAGGGCCCCCATCATTCTGTTTTCCATTTCCTCATTATTCTTGTCCATAAGGGCCTTCATTTGCATAAGAAAAAGGTTCAAATCCACCGGTGGCGCTACTACGGTCGCGGGCGCGGTCGTCGTGGCTATGTTCGAGGCGCCATTTTGCGCGCCCGCAACCTCGTGCGCGACGACGCTATTTTGCGAATCTGCTACCCTCACTGCTTCGCTCTCCTCTTGTCCCTCATTTTGGTCCTGGATCGACCCTGCCTCCCTCTCCTCTACCGGAACCCAGCCGTCTTGGTCTGCCATAGCGCGACTTTCAAAATTCGGGTTTTTATTTTTTTTTGTAAAACACAATCAAATTTCGCCGTTATAATTTCGAGCGTGTGAAACGCGCTCCGGATCGAATCCCACTTCCCGACACCAAATTGTTACTCTAATAGTACAATTGGTGTTCCAAAATTTGGGCCTAACAAATTTAGTCCCAGGTCCGAATCCAACTCCTCGACACCAAATGTTACAGACGCGGTTTTGGATGTTAGTTTACCGAGCGGTTTGGTATGACCGCGTCTGCACAGTTTACCCGATTATACTCGAACGTTGGCCGAGTCGCGCTACGCTAGATCAATGAAGGAAAGGACACAACGGCTGGGTTAGATGACACGACACCAGGGGTACAGTTCTCAAGACCTCCGGAGGAGGTTATAATATTTGTATGCGGAACGTTTAGATTACAAGGACAAGAGGTACAGCATAGGAAGGTAGGCACTTAGACACACTTATCTTATACCCGACAGACCACAGATAAACGGGACAGGACTGACTCACACAGGGATTGATGGCAAGGAAGGGCAGGTAGTCGATGGACAGCACAAGGTGCACCTTGGCTCAGGGACAGGATAGCGCGGTCCAAAAGATGCAGGGAGGTATCGTCGCGCTGGAGGTGGCGTCTGGTTCTCTTCAAGCTGGGGGCGCATCTGACGTCACCTCCGGTAAGTGGCTGCGTATATCCAGCGGGGAGTGACACGCCCTCGGCTCGTTAGCTCCGCCCCAGATGGAATCGGCCCGCCGCTTCTTATTGGGTGCGGGGGGGTTACCGGGCTCCGCCCTTGACGAGGAGCTGACAGGCAGCCCCTTCGTGGTAACCCCTTCGGAGCACATGGGCAATGGCGGCTAACCAAGCCGGAGTGAGGACGCACACTCCCCGCGCGCTGTTGTTGTAGTTGTTGTTGTTGTTGTAGTTTCATGAGGAAGATGGGAGGAGGTATGGGGAGGTCCTAAACTCACTACTGGTGCCATACAATCACATTCTGGTGCAACGAAGAGTCAGAATTAATGGAAACGAGTCCTTAACTGACATAGACTAAGAATAACTAGCAAGAGGTCCTATAGTTGTCTACGTGAGATGCGGTGAACTTGGGCACGACAGTTAATGGGGGAAAAAGGGGAAGGTCGGTTCTACAGAGTGTTGTTTACAGACAATGGGACTAGGGAATGGGGGATTGGGGATAGTTGGGGAGTATTGGGGAAATAGGGGAATATTTACAAGCGGATATGGATGGAGGCCAAATCCCATATCCGCAACAATATATCAATATATCAATATATATATATATATATATATATATATATATATATATATATATATATATATATATATATATATATATATACATACATACACACACACACACATAAGTCATTATGCGACTTCATACCATGAGTGGTGAACCACCATAAAAGTATCCCATTCAGCTATGCTGTCCCTTACTGGGAGCGATAAGCACTGCCTGCCACACGGTACATTATCTCTGGTATCCACTTATTATATGGAGTCGTCTGAATGCAGCCGGGAGTAACCAATCAGATTATAATTTAAGTTCTCCAGCCTAATGAGCGCACGCTGTGACGTCACCGTCACGTATGTGTGCTTTGCCTGCCAAGCTCCGGACGAGCCATCCGACAGTGCGTAATTTAGATCTTAGTTCATATACTCTCATAATTGCTTACAAAAACTCACAGTTACCGACCTGGTTTCGCCCTTGCCGGGGCTTCATCAGGGCAACGCAGTGAGACCTGCATACACTTATGAATCTGAAAACGTTTCGGTTATATACCAGTCATTATGCGACTTCATACCATGAGTGGTGAACCACCATTAAGGTATCCCATCCAGCTGTGCTGTTCCTTAATGGGAGCGATAAGCACCGCCTGCCACACGGTACATTATCTATGGTATACACTCATTATATGGAGTCGCCTGAATACGGCCGGGAGTAACCAATCAAATTGGCCCACCGCGCCATGTGGTGGGCCGAGGGCAAGTCGAGCAGGCCCAAGGGAGGAGCTAAAGGGGAGTGGACAGCAGCAAACAGCCAATGGGAGCTAAAGGGGAGTGGCCAATAACGGCGGCCAATGAGAGCTAAAGGGGAGTGGCCAGCAGCAAGCAGCCAATGAGAACTAAGGGGAGTGACTGATGAGGGGCTATCACGACACGTGACCCCCGGCGGCCAGTGGAGGCCTTTGGAACATTCTGGTGGGACTCTGGGGGCTATAAAACCCAGCCCGGACCCCCCGGATTCTCTCTCTGCCCACGCTCTCTCCAGCCCAGGACTCTGAACATGCTCTCTCTGCCCCCGCTCTCTCCAGCCCAGGACTCTGAACGTGCTCTCTCTGCCCCCGCTCTCTCCAGCCCAGGACTCTGAACGTGCTCTCTCTGCCCCCGCTCTCTCCAGCCCAGGACTCTGAACGTGCTCTCTCTGCCCCCCGCTCTCTCCAGCCCAGGACTCTGAACATGCTCTCTCTGCCCCCACTCTCTACCCCTGCTCTCTCTGCCCCTGCTCTCTCTTGGCCCTGGACTCTGACGATCTCTGGATTCTGCACGCTCTCTGGATTCGCTCTCTGGCCTGACGATCTCCCTGCCTGGACTCCCTGCAGGTGCGCTTTGTCTCGCTGGTTTTGGGACACGCTGCGTGGATTCCTGTTCGTGCATGACTGAGGCAGAGGTCCCTGCCGCGAACATCTTCGAGGGGAAACGCCCAACGAGCCATCCAGGGCGAACTGCACTAAGCGACCGCGCTTTGTGCGCATGCCCTTCTTCCTCCCCTTCCCCGAACGAGTCTGAGGGCCCTTGTCTGGGAAACGTAAGTAAGGTGGTTAAGATTATCTTCTGTGTCCCTTTTCTATCACCAGTGTACATTTGTGAATAAACCTGTGCTTTGTTTCCAACTTGGCCGTTTTCGTCCCTTCACCATTGATTCGCATTGCACGAGTTAAAACCGCTCGATCGGGTTCATAGTAATTAACGGCACAAGTTACGCGACACGCAAACTGCTCGGCGTTAAAGACCAGCGTGACTCATGTGAGGTCCAGCCCCCGACATTGCGGCGGCGTGTGTATCGAAGGTACTCGGGTTGTGACCGGAAACCCTTCCACGTGCTAGCTGCGGGTTTGGCGGCTAGAGTTGCTCAGCAATCCGCCCCCCACGAGTGTAGAGTGGGTAGCGGCCTCGTGAACTCGAAGCTCGAGAGGGAGCAGGGCTTAATCCCCCCTCAGTACGTCGACAAGCTCGAGATCCGCAACAATATATTTATATATATATATATATATATATATATATATATATACATATATATATATATATATATATATATATATATATATATATATATATATATACAGGGTGAGTCAAAAGTAGCGCCCGATTTCTGTTTATATATATATATATATTATATATATATATATATATATATATATATATATATATATATATATATATATATATATATATATATATATATATATATATATATATATATATATATATATATATATATATATATATATATATATATATATATATATCTATATATATATCTATATATATATCTATATATATATATCTATATATATCTATGTATATATATATATTTCTGTCAGTTGATTGTTTGTTTGACATTTGTATTACAGTGTACAAGAAGGTAGAAATAAATGAATGACATGTTTATCTAACCATTTATTCGGGGGAAAATTATTACGGAAGTGTACCAAGCTGTTTTACTTGCAATTTTCAAAGTGCCCTCCCTCATGATCGATGCACAATTGCAGCCAAGCAGGCACAGAGTGGCACACACGCTTGCAGAGTTCGATATCAATTTCCTCAAACTTTGCATTGATTTGAGCCTTCAATTCCTAAATGGTACGAGGCTTTTCACGATAAACAAGATCTTTCATGAGCCCCCAAAGAAAGAAATCTGGAGGTGTAAGGTCTAGGTAATTCATGGTTCAATTTGGTGCAAATTCAGTAACTTTCCAAGCTCTCAGCAATAACCTGCAAAAAATAATAATAATAATAATAAGAAAATTGTATAATCTGCAAGACAATTATTAACAGCATGACATCCCAGAAAGAATCTGACAGCCGAAAAAACAGAAATCGGGCGCGGGCGCTACTTTTGATTCACCATATGTGTGTGTGTGTGTGTGTGTGTGTGTGTGTGTGTGTGTGTGTGTGTGTGTGTGTGTGTGTGTGTGTGTGTGTGTGTGTATGTATATATATATATATATATACATATATATATATATATATACATATATATATATATATATACATATATATATATATATATACATATATATATATATATACATATATATATATATATACATACATATATATATATACATACATATATATATATATATATATATATATATATATATATATATATATATATATATATATATACAGTGGGGAGAACAAGTATTTGATACACTGCCGATTTTGCAGGTTTTCCCACTTACAAAGCACGTAAAGGTCTGTACTTTTTATCATAGGTACACTTCAACTGTGGAAGACGGAATCTAAAACGAAAATCCTGAAAATCACATTGTATGATTTTTAAGTAATTAATTTGCATTTTATTGCATGAAATAAGTATTTGATCACTTACCAACCAGTAAGAATTCCGGCTCTCACAGACCTGTTAGTTTTTTCTTTAAGAAGCCCTCCCATTCTCCACTCATTACCTGTATTAACTGCACCTGTTTGAACTCGTTATCTGCATAAAAGACGTCTCCAGACCGTCTCCGACCACAAAGACCGCAAAGACCGACCGCAAAGCCGTCTCCAGACCTGTCCACACTCGATCAATCAGACTCCAACCTCTCCACAATGGGCAAGACCAGAGAGCTGTCTAAGGACATCAGGGACAAATTTGTAGACTTGCACAAGGCTGGGATGGGCTACAGGACAATAGGCAAGCAGCTTGGTGAGAAGGCAACAACTGTTGGCGCAATTATTAGAAAATGGAAGAAGTTCAAGATGACAGTCAATCTCCCTCGGTCTGGGGCTCCATGCAAGATCTCACCTCGTGGAGCCTCAATGATCATGAGAAAGGTGAGGGATCAGCCCAGAACTACACGGCAGGACCTGGTCAATGACCTGAAGAGAGCTGGGACCACAGTATCAAAGAAAACCATAAGTAACACACTACGCCGTCATGGATTAAAATCCTGCAGCGCACGCAAGGTCCCTCTGCTCAAGCCAGCGCATGTCCAGGCCCGTCTGAAGTTTGCCAATGACCATCTGGATGATCCAGAGGAGGAATGGGAGAAGGTCATGTGGTCTGATGAGACCAAAATAGAGCTTTTTGGTTTAAACTCCACTCGCCGTGTTTGGAGGAAGAAGAAGGATGAGTACAACCCCAAGAACACCATCCCAACCGTGAAGCATGGAGGTGGAAACATCATTCTTTGGGGATGCTTTTCTGCAAAGGGGACAGGACGACTGCACCGTATTGAGGGGAGGATGGATGGGGCCATGTATCGCGAGATCTTGGCCAACAATCTCCTTCCCTCAATAAGAGCATTGAAGATGGGGCGTGGCTGGGTCTTCCAGCATGACAACGACCCGAAACACACAGCCAGGGCAACTAAGGAGTGGCTCCGTACGAAGCATCTCAAGGTCCTGGAGTGGCCTAGCCAGTCTCCAGACCTGAACCCAATAGAAAATCTTTGGAGGGAGCTGAAAGTCTGTGTTGCGCAGCGACAGCCCCGAAACCTGAAGGATCTGGTGAAGATCTGTATGGAGGAGTGGGCCAAAATCCCTGCTGCAGTGTGTGCAAACCTGGTTAAGAACTACAGGAAACGTCTGATCTCTGTAATTGCAAACAAAGGTTTCTGTACCAAATATTAAGTTCTGTTTTTCTGATGTATCAAATACTTATTTCATGCAATAAAATGCAAATTAATTACTTAAAAATCATACAATGTGATTTTCAGGATTTTTGTTTTAGATTCCGTCTTCCACAGTTGAAGTGTACCTATGATAAAAATAACAGACCTTGACGTGCTTTGTAAGTGGGAAAACCTGCAAAATCGGCAGTGTATCAAATACTTGTTCTCCCCACTGTATATATATATATATACTAGCAGAAGTACCCGGCGTTGCCGTGCTGGGGAGGGAGGGGGAGGAGGGAGGGGGAGGGGGGAGGGGGGAAGGGGGAGGGAGGAGGGGTTCAGTGTGAAATACAAACAAACCGATTGTTAAAATGACCATCAAATATCAAAAGGATCGGCGTTATGTCTCTTCCAACAATACGGTACGTTTAGGCCTTAGGCGTTATAACTCACCTTCCGCTTCAGACAAATTAAACCCAGGTTTCTTAATACAGTGGTATCGTTTTCGTAATAATAATACTATAGTAGTAAATATAACCATAACACTTTAATCCCAATGTCGTGAATGGAAAGTTGATGATTGAAGCGATGTAACTGCGGAAGTCAGGAATTCACCTCGGTTTTTTTTCATAAATAATATAATTTTTGCAATAATAATGTAATGTTATTATTATAGTAAATCTAATCGTAACACTAATCCCTTTGTAGTGACTGCAACGTTACTGGAAGTTAAATATATATCATATATATTAAAGTAGCGGCAGTTTGTGTTCGGCCGTCATGCAACGTCGTTACGTATATGATGTCATTACGGCGTAAACACCCGCTCACTTCGAGAGTGGCAGGAAAGGTCATTCCTCTTTGGGGTATATAGATTACAGTCTATCTATGATCGGATCTCAAGAACATTGGGTGTGTATTCATTTACCAAGTTTCTTGTGGAGAGATCGCCAAGTGCTTTAAGCATTCGAGCAAGCACTCCATTCAAAACCCTTAAGGAATGGCTGGCTTGGCAAGCGCAAGCTAGCTGCTTAGTAAATGAGCACACCTCCAACCCTTGTGGGGTACATAGATTACAGTAGATCTTCGCTCAGTTCTATAAGTAAAACTTACCTCATGGATATCGGGATTCTTCCAAATTTCTTTGTTTAATGTTATAAACAGCATTAGCGACTGTTTGAAAAGCTAATCATATGTGTTTGTGGTTTATAATATTTTACAAGCCCGGCTACACTGCTGTTAGACTTTTGGTCTTGTTTTTTGTTTGATCCAATATGGCTGCCAGACCACGTGAGTGATGACATCATAAATTTATATTCTCTAATATAATTGCTGCATATATCACGCTCAATAAATTTGAAACTGCTCAGACTGTGTTGTCTCTGTCGAATTATGACGTCATAATTACGGCACAAATGACGTCATCGTTAACAACATCTATTCCCCATACGGAGTTGTTTCCAATGATCCACGTTTCAATTTTTCCCATGGAGCAGTTTTGGAGATATAGAGGTGCAACATTTTTCGGTTTTTCCAAGATGGTGCCTGTACCACATGACCTATGACATCATGATTATCATTAAAATATTCTGCAGGAGGAGGCGCTCCTATGGTGAAAATTTTGTGTCCATCCGACCAACAGTTGCTGAGAAAAAAATTCATGATTGCATAAGTGTTGTACTTGTCAAATTATGACGTCATAACGAAGGCACCCATCACATCATCATTAACATATCTTATTCCCCATGGGGAGTCGTTGACAATGAGCCAGATATCAGTTTTTTCTGTGGAGTGGTTTCAGAGATATAGAGGTGCAAAGTTTTTCCAAGATGACGCCTGTACCACGTGATCTATGACGTCATAATTATCATTAAAATATTCTACAGGAGGAGGCCTTTCTGTGGTGAAAATTTCATGACAATCGGATCATGAATTGCAGAGAAAATTTTTTTCATACTGATCTAATCAAGCGTTGTACTTGTCGAATTATGACGTCATAATTAAGGTGCCGATGACATCATCGTTAACATATCTTATTCCCAATGGGGAATACTTGAAAATGACCTTTGTTTAATTTTTTCCCATTGAGAGGTTTGGGAGATACAGAGGTGTAATGTTTTTCAAGGATGGGCGTCCAAACCACGTGATCTATGACGTCATAATTTTGTATAAAAAATTTCTGCAGGCGGAGGTGCTTCAGTGGTAAACTGTCGTGTCAATCGGACAAACGGTTGCTGAGAAAATGAATATTAAAAATGCAGACACGTACGCAGGTACACCAACAGGTACACCACACATACGCCACACATACGCCACACATATGCCACACGTATCCCACACGTATGCACACATATGCCACACGTACCCCACACGTACCCCACACGTACCGCACACATACGCCACACGTACGCCACACGTACCCCACACGTACCTCACACGTACCCCACACGTACCCCCACACGTACCCCACACATACGCCACACGTACCCCACACGTACCCCCACACGTACCCCACACGTACGCCACACGTAACCCACACGTACCCCACACGTACGTACCCGAATGCATAACCGTGCTTTTCGCTTGGCGAGCGCAGGGTAAAACTAGAACGGGCACTCGGTAGAGCGCATACCTTCGCCGCAGCTACTGTTCTGTACTTGCCCTTGACCTTGACCTTTGACCCGATTGCTCCCAAAATCTAATCAAATGTGTCCCGTATAATAACCAATCATCCCACCAAATTTCATGCAATTCGGTTGAATACTTTTTGAGTTATGCGAATAACATACACACACACACACACACACACAGACATACAAATCATAACTTTGAGTGAAATACGATCGAGTTAAAAATAGTCAGAATTTGAGCAAATCTGTTTCATTCGTTTGTTAATATGCCTCATCTCTTGACAAATCTGCAATTATAATTTTTTTTGAGGTTGAAATGATCGCGGGAGATTGCGTTATAGTGATGACGTCCTGGATGGACATCTTCTTCTTCAGTCGCGCATAACTTTGAGTGAAATACGATCGAGTTAAAAATAGTCAGAATTTGAGCAAATCTGTTTCATTCGTTTGTTAATATGCCTCATCTATTGTCAAATCTGCAATTATAATTTTTTTTGAGGTTGAAATGATCGCGGGAGATCGCGTTATAGTGATGACGTCCTGGATGGACATCTTCTTCTTCAGTCGCTCATAACTTTGAGTGAAATACGATCGAGTTAAAAATAGTCAGAATTTGAGCAAATCTGTTTCCCAAAATCTAATCAAATGTGTCCCGTATAATAACCAATCATCCCACCAAATTTCATGCAATTCGGTTGAATACTTTTTGAGTTATGCGATTAACATACACACACACAGACATACAAATAAATACACAGCGATCAAAACATAACCTTCCGCTTTTGCGAAGGTAATAAAAAGTTTGTTGAACAGTTCTGCAGATGAATGTAAAATTCACACAAATTGCATCTTCTCACATCAGTGAACATTACACCTAATGAGTGAAAGTTTTCATTTCACAACAATTAGTGTTCTGTTCTAATTAGGCAAAAATGCAAATGAATGTGAATTAATTTCTGCTAATTAGGTCCTTGGTATTTTGAAGGCATAAATCATGCGAGGTTGGTGCAGCGACCTGAGTTTACCTTGATTTGCATTTTGCATGAATCCTTCGTCTCCATGTTTCGTGAATTCCTCTTTATTCCACAAGCGCCGTGAGCGCACTCCGTGTGCGGCCATTTGCTGCTCGAATCGAGATGGTCGAGTGCGAAGATGGCTCCTGCGATGCCCATTGGTGAGGAGCTCGAGGGCCGACGGGGACGAAGAAACGGTGTTTGTTCGATATGCCGAGTCGGAAAGTTGAAGCTGCTCTTCGCATTCCTTCGGGAGCAGCCTGCGCTCCATTGGCACATTGTAGGAATATACCGGCGTCCATCATGGAAACGCTTCACATCCACAACAAATTCCTGATGCATTTTAATTCGCATCGACGATGTCTAATGATGATGATCTTTAAAACTGGACGTTTCAATTAAACCTTAAATTGAGGTGTGAGGTGCAGAATTTAAATGCAAAATGTAGCGAAGTGTAAATATCTGTTAGGATATCTAGGAGGGACATACAGGGTAAAAAATGATCTCGTTCATAAACATTCACATGTTAACTTAGTCCTGCTGATACAAAATATGTCCTCTTATTGTGCCTGACGATAACACATTACAACTTTGATGTCTGCGGGAAGCATCACACACCGGCACCATCTGCCCCTTTATACATATTTATAGCATTTAGAGCACATATTGAAACATCTCCGATGAAAAAGTATACTCGCTAGACTAGAGTTACATAATATAGGCTACACCCCCCCCCCCCCCCCTAGTATTTACTAGTAAATTTACACAGACCCTCGTATTTACTAGTAAATTTACACGACACTCGTATTTACTAGTAGATTTACACAGACCCTCGTATTTACTGGTAAATTTACACCGACCCTCGTATTTACTAGTAAATTTACACTGACCCTCGTATTTACTAGTAAATTTACACTGACACTCGTATTTACTCGTAACTTTACACCGACCCTCGTATTTACTAGTAAATTTACACTGACCCTCGTATTTACTAGTAAATTTACACTGACACTCGTATTTACTAGTAAATTTACACCGACCCTCGTATTTACTAGTAAATTTACGCAGAACCTTGTATTTACTAGTAAATTTACACAGACCCTCGTATTTACTAGTACATTTACACAGACCCTCGTATTTACTAGTAAATTTACACAGACCCTTGTATTTACTAGTAAATTTACACAGACCCTCGTATTTACTAGTACATTTACACAGACCCTTGTATTTACTAGTAAATTTACACTTACCCTCGTATTTACTAGTAAATTTACACTTACCCTCGTATTTACTAGTACATTTACACTGACCCTCATATTTAATAGTAAATTTACACTGACCCGAGTACCGTCAAGAGTTTGAAGAAAGCTTTGGAGGAAGCATGGTGTGTTCTGGGAGTTTTCTTGTTCGTTTGCCTGCCGTCTTGGTTCCTTCATCTTGCTCATCTCCTTGTCCCACCACCTGCTCGGGCCTTTTCAGCGCCCCATTCTCCTCCGTTGGAACCACATGGAACCCAGTTTTTGTTCCCCTTCCCCATCTCCATCTGTGTTTGTGTTTGTGTCCGGTGTGTGGAGGCCGTTCTTTTTTAATGAATTTGTACTGCCGTGTACGGCCGAGTGAGGCCGCTGTGGGCGGGGCCGAGTGAGGGAAATGTGGGCGGAGCCGAGTGAAGCCGCTGTGGGAGGGGCCGAGTGAGGCAGCTGTGGGTGGGGCCGAGTGAGGTAGCTGTGGGCGGGGCCGAGTGAGGTTGCTGTGGGCGGGGCCGAGTGAGGTTGCTGTGGGCGGGGCCGAGTGAGGTTGCTGTGGGAGGAGCCGAGTGAGGCATCTGTGGGCGGGGCCGAGTGAGGAATCTGTGGGCGGGGCCGAGTGAGGTAGCTGTGGGTGGGGCCGAGTGAGGCAGCTGTGGGCGGGGCCGAGTGAGGCAGCTGTGGGCGGGGCCGAGTGAGGCAGCTGTGGGCGGGGCCGAGTGAGGTTGCTGTGGGAGGAGCCGAGTGAGGTAGCTGTGGGAGGGGCCGAGTGAGGCAGATGTGGGCCAGGGCCGAGTGAGGAGGCTGTGGGTGGGGCCGAGTGAGGCCGCTGTGGGCGGGGCCGAGTGAGGTTGCTGTAGGAGGAGCCGAGTGAGGCAGCTGTGGGCGGGGCCGAGTGAGGAGGCTGTGGGTGGGGCCGAGTGAGGCCGCTGTGGGTGGGGCCGAGTGAAGCCTGTGTTGCCGTTGCCTGGAATAAAGATGGTGCTTGATCCTATCTGCATCTCCACATCATTATAACAAAGACATCACAATTGGCGACGAGGATTTTTCGGATCGTGGCTACGTCGTATGGAAAGGTCCCGGAGTATGCTGGAGACAACTTTGAACTTTTTGCGCAGAAGCTTTTATTTCATCGCTAACGACATCGTCGAGGTGGGGAAGCAGAAGACGATTCTTCTTCTATCGTCCCTCTCGGCGGAAGTTTCCGTTTGCTGTGTGACTTGATTTCTCTGGCGAGGACGTCGGATGATGTTGTTACCCACAAGTCCATAGTGAAGACTCTGCACGACCATATTAAACCACACAAGTCACCACAGTTATCGCGGTACGAGTTCAACAACCTGGTTCGGTTTCCCGATGAGAGGGTAACTGATTTCGTGGTCAGGCTCAAGCATCTGTTGGGGGATTGTCGTTTTGGTGACGAATGACGATGAACGATCAGAAAGCTTGAAGTTTAGGAGTTGCGGAAGGCGATAAGATGAGGCCATTTCGTAGGGTTCGAAGCTCGTTTATTCGTACAGAAATCTCCAGCACACTGAACCTGAACGCGAACGGAACGGAACTACGGAAGTCGTACAGCGTTTTATAAAGCCAAAACCCTCTTCGGAGGGCGTGGCTCCAACAACCGCGCGTGCGTCACGTCCACACAACCAAAAGCCCCACAGGCCGTGCACGTGCATTCTGACCAAATAAGGACATGCAAATAAGGTAACCGCCACATGCGAATAAGTTAACCGCGACATGCGAATAAGTTAACCGCGACATGCGAATAAGTTAACCGTGACATGCGAATAAGTTAACCGCCACATGCAAATAAGGTAACCGCCACATGCGAATAAGGTAACCGCCACATGCGAATAAGTTAACCGCGACATGCGAATAAGTTAACCACGACATGCGAATAAGTTAACAGCGACATGCGAATAAGTTAACCGCGACATGCGAATAAGTTAACCGCGACATGCGAATAAGGTAACCGCCACAGAAGGATCGTTTTATTCGGTTGCGAGATGAGAAGATGGTCGCGTCAATTTTACAGATAACGTTTGAAGAGATTACATTTGCTAAAGCGGTTTAAACTGCGGCTGTTGTGGAACAAGCTAGAAAGGATGTTCGCGCCATTTCGCACCATGCCAAAGCTGCTGGATGGTCACGTGCTCGCAATTCTCCAACTGGGTTTGTTAATCAGGGTTCTTCTTCTTCTTATCTCCTCTTTATAACAAACACATTTACATAATTCAGCTTCTCTCGTTAGACTTTCGGTGACGTTCCCACTGGAAGCCTATTTTTCTTGTAAGGATTATTAATCTCACATTTTGTGGAGACTATTCCGAGAAAACCCTTATATCTAGCTCTATGAAACTTTAACTCATTATTTCGGCTATACCAATGTAACTTCGTTCATCATGAATTTTGTTTTTGCAATTTTGACTTACATTGGCTGCCATTGCCTCTGACGTCATAAACTTTAAATATCTTCTTCTCCAGAACCACTGAAGGATCAATGCGAAATTTTACAAATGTGATCCCCCAGCCAAGGGAATTAAAGTTTGCGAAAAAACGTCATCGGTCACATGTTTTTTTTGTTTTTTTTTAATGGGATATTGCCCACCACAAAGCTAGAAGGCCAATCGAGGTGGGGGCTACACAAAGAAAACAAAAGCAGAACAACCAGCCCCTTGGATTGAAACAAGACAAATGTAAAAATTGTCTCTTCACAGAACAAAAATGGCTGGGAGGGGTTAAGTAGTCTGCTTCGAGACAACAGTGCCTCGACCCCGCTACCCCTTCTACCCCCAGGGTCCAGTGGCCATATTGGATTTTAAAATAAGACTTTAAAAATCTATTTATCCAAAACCGCTTTTCCGATTGATACGAAACTTGAAACGTGTTTACATTCCAATTGGGGAAAATGTTTGCAAACTATGACGTCATCAGTCATGTGATTTGGCCGCAAACCTGAATTTAAAGGAAAAAATAATCTTTTCCGAAATACCTCTTAACGGATCAATGCAAAATGTCAAACATATGATGAACTACTGATGTGGAAAAAATACTTGTAAACTGACTTCTTTTTTTTTTTTTTTTGGATGCAGAATCGAGGCTGGTGAAAGAGCTAACATTTGTCAAACAAACAAATCAAACAAACAAGTAAACAAAGTACATAAAAAGGGGAGCGGTAGACAAGATGGGGAGAGAAGGGGAAGCACACAAACACAACATTTGAGAACAGGGACATCGGGAGATGTGTGGGAGGGAGAGGGCTTGGGGGGGGAGGCAGGATAGGTATAAAACGCAAGGACACCAAAGACTTCCAGGAAAGAAGTTGGTATTTCAAAAAAGTGCATTTGGGGTGAAATTAGCGGGGGTAGAAAAGATCAAGGTTTTGGATAGGGGAAGATAAGAGATGGTGGTCAACAGCTGTTTTAAAGACCTGGAGGGAGCTGTGGGATTGAAGGGAGTGGGGGCGTTTGTTCCAGAGGTGGGAGAAAAGACGAGTGAAGGTGAGCAGAGAGCCTAGACTTTGGCAGTTTAACCATAAGAGGGTTGCAGGCAGATCTTGTGCGACCTGTAGGAATATTTGGGGGACAGAGCCCAGAAAGAGCTGGGGGAACAAGGCCAGAGAGGAGTCGGTAGAAGACGGAAAGACCACCAACCTGCCTGCGGTGAGTAAGTGAAAGGCCCTCGGAGATAGCGTCATCGCAGGAGATTCCAATGATTCTGAAAGCTTTGGCCTCAACAGCGTGAAGCCGAGCAAGGTGTGAGGCACGAGCACCAGCCCAGAGGGGGGAACAGTATTCCATTGTGCTGCGGATGAAAGCCTTGTATGTGGTGAGGAGCTCAGGTGTGCCAAGGAAGGACTTCGCACGACGGAGGATGCCCAGTCGGCGACTGGCTTTGGAGGCCAGCTTGGAAATGTGGTTTTCCCAAGAAAGATCATGGCAGATAGTGAGACCCAAAAGCTTGAGCGACAGAACTTCTTGGAGAGGATTGTTGAGAAAGTAGATGGGAGGGTTGTCCAGTCGGTCCTTTCGGAGAGACATTGTAAGAGTGTGAGATTTGTCAGGATTGAAAGACATGTTCCACTTGTTTGACCAGTCTGTGATTTTTTCCAGGTCTGCAGAGAGTGAGGAGGCTGCAGACTGCCGATCTGAGGGATGAGGAATGGAGCGACAGAGAGTAGAGTCGTCAGCAAAGAGATAGAGAGGATTTTCAAGAGAGTCAGAGAGATCATTGATGAAGACCAGAAAAAGCACAGGGCCCAGAACACTACCTTGGGGAACTCCAGCCTGAACAGGAAGAGGAGATGAGAGAAACCCATTCAGGGCCACACGTTGACTACGACCAGAGAGGAAGTCCGCCAGCCATGCGTGGAGATTTCCATGGATACCAAAGGAGGGGAGTTTGGAGAGCAGAGCAGGGTGCCAGACCGTATCGAAGGCACGTGAAATGTCAAGGGAGACAGCTCTAATTTCCTGTTTGGCGTTGAGGACCTCCATCCATTGTTGAGAAAGCAGAAGCAGCATGTCCAGAGTAGAGTGACCAGGTCTGAAACCAAATTGATGATCAGAGATCAAGCCATTGGAGAAGAGGAAAGATTTAATATCTGAAGCAATGATGGATTCCATGACTTTGCTGATAATTGGGAGAAGGCTGATTGGTCTGTAGTTGCTGGGATCTGTTTTTGCACCTTTTTTGTGCAAAGCGGTGATGTTGGCTGATTTCCAAGCAGATGGCAGATGACCTTGAGCAAAAGAGAGGGTGAAGAGAACAGAAAGAGGGAGTGAAAGATCAGAAGAACATGATTTTAGGACCCGTGGGCTGATGCCGTCAGGACCAGTTGCAGAATCAGAGTCGAGGGTTGACAGAAACTTTTCCACCTTGTCAGGAGGAAAGGACACAGAGTCCAGGAGCAGCTGGGTACGACTGGGTACGGTGGGTACAGAGAGGGATGGGTTTGGGACACAAGATTTAGAGGCAAACACAGAGTTGAGGCATTCAGCTTTTTCACGTGCGGAGTCAGCCGTTAAGCCGTTTGAGGTGAGGGAGGGGATGGAGGGGGAACAAACACCAGAAACAGATTTGACCAGACGCCACCAGGATTTGGAAGACGGAGACAGATAAGAGAGTTCGGTCTTGAGAATGGTGAGATATTGTTTCCTGGCTCTCCTGAGGGTGGACACACACTTGTTTCGGGCTTTGTGAAAGGAAATGAGATTTGCTTCCGTTGGATTTGCTTTCCAGGAGACGAAAGCAAGTTGTTTCAGGGCAACAGCCTCACCACAAGATTCCGTGTACCATGGACGGGAGGAAGGGTATGACAACTGAAGACGAGATGGTATAAATCTGTGCATGAGAGAGAGCAATTTACTTTGAAAGAATTCCCAGGATGAGTTGATGTCAGAGACGGTAGAGATGGGAGACCAGTCCAGATGATTGACGGCTGCTTGAAGACCGTGCCAGTTGGCCTGAGTGAAATGCCAGACTCGTCGATGCTGAGGAGGCTCCCTGAGAATGGTCAGAGAGATGTCCACTTTGACAAGCACATGATCAGATGAGCCGATTGGAGCAGAAGAAGAGCAGCAGACATTTTCAGGGAAGTTTGTCATAACCAAATCCAGAAGAGAAGATGCTCCGTTGACTGAGATCCGGGTCGGGAAATTGACAGATTGTGTCAGTCCCAGTGAGTCGCAGAAGTCCTTTGCTGAAGAGCCATGGCTGGTGAGAGAGGTACCCACACCCAGCCAACTGGCATGGTGACAATTGAAATCACCACATATGAGGAAGAGAGAGTTGGGATGGGTAGATAGAAGTTGGTCCATATTATCAGACAGTGAGATGTAGATGGAGTCATCGCTGATTGGTGGACGGTACAACACACATATGAACAAAAGGTGGGAGCGAAGGGGAAGCCGTAGCCAAAGGTATTCCTGGGGGTGAGGTGGAGAGAGGGCAGTGGAGGGCGAGTGAGGAAGAGAGTTTTTTATAAAGATAGCAACCCCACCTCCAGGACGAGGCTCAGGTCTATCATACCGGAGGAGGGAGTAACCTGGGAGAGATACCAAGGCATCAGAGACATCATGAAGGAGGAAAGTTTCTGTTAAGCAGATCACATCTGGTTTGTCAGAAGCAACCTGTATGGAGAGGTCAGTCAAGTTTGAGCGGAGGCCCCGGATGTTTGAGGTCCATACCGTTAATGAAGAGGAAGGGGGAGCATCGGGTCCAGAACAGGGGGAGGGAGGGGTAGGGTAAGATGTGGAAGAGGAGGAAGAGGTAGGGAGAGCTGTTGAAGGTGTGTCAGAGATTTCAGAATAGCTTGGAGAAAGGGAAGAATGGGGCGGACAAAAGGTTTGATGGAGATTGGGTGAGGCACAGTGAGGTGTTATTTGAGGAGGGGGAAGAGCAAGGCAGAAGGTTTGGGGAGATGAAGGTGAAAGTTGGAAGGAGGAAGAAGCAGGGAGGATGCTTTGAGGAGGAGGGGTGAGAGGGGAGTCTAGGAGGGGAGGAGCGAGGGAGAGTCTCGGAGGGGAGGGGTGTGGGAGGAGTTTAGGAGGGAGGGGAGGGAAGGGGCAAGGGGGGAGATTTGAAAGGGATGGGTGATGGGGAGGATTTGGAGGGGAGGGGTGAGATTGGATTTTGAAAAGTGTATGATTCATGGGAAACGAACATTTTTTGCAAAATGAGTTTGAGACCTTCGAGTCAAAAATACGTTTGAGGACACTGGAGGAGGGATGGAGTTCTGGATAGTTTAGGGAATGTAGAAAGGAGGAACTGTAAGAGATGGTATTATATATATTTTTTGGAATGAATAGATTTGGTGAGCAAGACGAAAGCATCCTTTTGTAGGAAAAGAAGAAAAGGGTGTTATAATATATGAGAGAAAATAGTTGTTCACGGGAGAGATTATACATTTCTAACCGCGTGATCGCGAACGAAGAACGAACGAACAAAAAGGACAACAAATAAACGAATAAGACCTGGGAAGGAAAATATCTTTTTGGGGTTTTTTTTTTTGGTTTTTTTGTGAGTACAGATATTAAACAAGGAGGTACGGGGTAAACGACTGGTACGAAACAGAGAACGAAAATAATTTCAGCGCATTCGACGAATCGCTGAGAGAAAAACAAACCACAAGGTCGGAGACGGTACGGTAGTCTAAGCCTACGAGTACTAGGCCGCAGAATACTCGATACCATTAACCGACGATTGTGTATACATGTACGAAAAATTAGCACCGAAAATTTTCCAAAAGATACGCTGTAGGTACATACACCGAAAGATAGATACAGTCTCGACAAAAACACAATTGAGAAATATCACTTAGCTTCGAAAGCGTGAGCGCATGGAGCAGCTTCGAAAAGGATTCCTGATTCCCGAGGATTCCCGAGTTCCCAAGGATTCCCGAGTTCCTGGGCATGGTGAACTTTTACCATCTGTTCCTGCCCCGCGTCACCCAGCTCCTGCGCCCCCTGCACGAGGCCCTCCGGGGGAAGCCGGGCAAAGGTGACGTCGTTTGGACCGAGCAGATGGACGCGGAATTTCGCGGGCGCGAAGCTCGCCTTGGTTAACGCCATCATGCTCGCGCACCCGGCGCCCGATGCACCGATCGCCCTCATCACCGATGCGTCGGACTACGCGGTGGGCACGGTGCACGAGCAATGGGTGCGTGGAGCTTGGCAACCGCTGGCGTTTTTCAGCCGGCAGCTTCACCCGCACGAACGCCGGTATAGTACCTTCGACCGCGAGTTGCTCAGGCTTCACCTGGCGGTCAGGCACTTTCGCCATCTGCTCGAGGGCCGTTCGTTCACGGCCTTCGTCGACCATAAGCCCCTGGTTTTCGCGATGGCCAAGGTCGCCGAGCCGTGGTCGGCCCGGCAGCAGCGTCACCTCTTGGCCGCGTCTGAGTACACAACGGACATCCGGCACGTCGCGGGGAAGGACAACCCAGTGGCGGATTGCCTTTCCCGGTCCGTCGCCCACGCGGTCCACCTCGGCATCGACTATGCCCGGATGGCGGCGGACCAGACCACCGACCCCGACGTCCAGGCCTTGCGGACCGCCGTCACGGGCCTCCGCGTCACTGAAGTGCTGTTCGACGGCGCGGGCACAGCCCTCTTGTGCGACGTCTCCCTCGGGCGGCCTTGCCCCATCGTGCCCGCGGGCTGGCAGCGCCTGGTTTTTGACGCCATCCATGGCCTGTCCCAGCCAGGCACGAAGGCCTCCCAGAGGCTGGTCGCCGACAAGTTCGTCTGGCATGGCCTCCGGAAGGTCGTCCGCGATTGGACCAGGACGTGCCTCGCGTGCCAGCGCGTGAAGGTGCACCGCCACACCCAGGCCCCGTTGGCCCCGTTTATGGTGCCCGAACGTCGGTTCGACCACGTTCACGTGGACTTGGTGGGACCTCTGCCCCCCTCGCGGGGTTTCACCCACGTCCACACCATGGTGGACCGCACCACCCGGTGGCCGGAGGCCGTGCCTTTGGCGGCGACGACGGCGGCGGACGTCGCGCAGGCGTTCATCGCCACCTGGGTTGCCCGGTTTGGCGCCCCCTCAGACATCTCGTCCGACCGCGGCCCCCAGTTCACCTCAGAGCTCTGGGGGGCGGTCGCGCGGGGGCTCGGTGTCCAGCTGCACCGTACCACGGCCTATCATCCCCAGGCCAATGGCCTGTGCGAGCGTTTCCACCGCTCCTTAAAGGCCGCGCTCCGGGCCACCCTCCGCGACGGCGGCTGGGTCGACAGGCTCCCCTGGGTCCAGCTGGGCCTCCGGACGGCGCCCAAGGACGACCTGCGCGCATCCGCGGCTGAGTTGGTCTTCGGACAACCGCTGCGGGTGCCGGGCGAGTTCCTCCCCGACTCCACGGCACCATGGTCCGCGGCGCAGCAGCGCTCCGCGCTGCAGGAGGCCGCCCAGAGGTTCGCCCCGGTGCCGACGGCACACCACGGGCGCCCGCCAACGCACGTCGCCCCGGAGCTTCGCACGGCGGAGTACGTGTTCGTCCGACACGACGCCCACCAGACACCGCTGCAGCCCCCGTACGACGGGCCCTTCCGCGTGCTGGAGACCGGGGCGAAGCACTTCACCCTGGACATCGGCGGTACTCTTGACCACGTTTCCATGGACCGCCTCAAACCGGCCCACCTCGATGTGGACCCCCCCCTGCCAGTGGCTCAGCCCCCGCGTCGGGGCCGCCCCCCGGTGGGCAGACCCCCGGCACTGCCCAACCCCGCCGACACGCCGCCCCCCGGCCCCGCACCCATCCCAGGGGCAGCCGGTGGCATCCCGGCATCCCAGATGCCGCCAGCCGCCAGAGGGCGCTTCGGCCGGGTCATCCGTTTGCCCCGCAAACTGACCCTTCAGGTGCACTGGAATTCTGGGGGGGGGGGGGGGGGGCGCGTGTGGCGGACACGATGGCTCGCTGGCGCGATGACATCATTCCGCGCACCAAGAGGGTGTCGGCCACGCCGGAGGGGTAGGCGTGGCCTCGGGATATACACGGGGCTCACAGCCCCAAGCACGGCAGTGCTATAGTTTGATCCTTCGAATAAAGACGCTTTTGGTTCCGTACGTTGTTGCTTCCTTTATTGGCAAGACAAGTCGTGCGCATAGCTCCGCACTACACCACTGCACATTATGGCAGATGTGTGAGATAACACGGCATGAGGAAGCGTGGAGGAGAGAAGTGAGCCATGCGTGGGGATTAGTGAGGAGGTTAGGGTAAGAACCTCCTCCATTCCTGAGAGGACGAGCCAGTAAGCGTGGAGGAGGGAAGTGAGCCATGCGTGGGGATTAGTGAGGAGGTTAGGGTAAGAACCTCCTCCATTCCTGAGAGGACGAGCCAGGAAGCGTGGAGTAGGGAAGTGAGCCATGCGTGGGGATTAGTGAGGAGGTTAGGGTAAGAACCTCCTCCATTCCTGAGAGGACGAGCCAGGAAGCGTGGAGGAGGGAAGTGAGCCATGCGTGGGGATTAGTGAGGAGGTTAGGGTAAGAACCTCCTCCATTCCTGAGAGGACGAGCCACGAAGCGTGGAGGAGGGAAGTGAGCCATGCGTGGGGATTAGTGAGGAGGTTAGGGTAAGAACCTCCTCCATTCCTGAGAGGACGAGCAAGGAAGCGTGGAGGAGGGAAGTGAGCCATGCGTGGGGATTAGTGAGGAGGTTAGGGTAAGAACCTCCTCCATTCCTGATAGGACGAGCCAGGAAGCGTGGAGGAACAAGCTGAGCCGGGGGTGGAGACTAGTAAGGAGGTTAGGGTAAGAAACTCCTCCATTCATGAGAGGACGAGCCAGGAAGCGTGGAGGAGGGAAGTGAGCCATGCGTGGGGATTAGTGAGGAGGTTAGGGTAAGAACCTCCTCCATTCCTGAGAGGACGAGCCAGGAAGCGTGGAGGAGCGAAGTGAGCCATGCGTGGGGATTAGTGAGGAGGTTAGGGTAAGAACCTCCTCCATTCCTGAGAGGACGAGCCAGGAAGTGTGGAGGAACAAGGTGAGCTGGGGGTGGGGATTAGTGAGGAGGTCAGGGTAAAAACCTCCTCCATTCCGGAGAGGACGAGCCAGGAAGCGTGGAGGAGTGAAGTGAGCCATGCGTGGGGATTAGTGAGGACGTTAGGGTAAGAACCTCCTCCATTCCTGAGAGGACGAGCCAGGAAGCGTGGAGGGGGGAAGTGAGCCATGCGTGGGGATTAGTGAGGAGGTTAGGGTAAGAACCTCCTCCATTCCTGAGAGGACGAGCCAGTAAGCGTGGAGGAGGGAAGTGAGCCATGCGTGGGGATTAGTGAGGAGGTTAGGGTAAGAACCTCCTCCATTCCTGAGAGGACGAGCCAGGAAGCGTGGAGTAGGGAAGTGAGCCATGCGTGGGGATTAGTGAGGAGGTTAGGGTAAGAACCTCCTCCATTCCTGAGAGGACGAGCCAGGAAGCGTGGAGGAGGGAAGTGAGCCATGCGTGGGGATTAGTGAGGAGGTTAGGGTAAGAACCTCCTCCATTCCTGAGAGGACGAGCCACGAAGCGTGGAGGAGGGAAGTGAGCCATGCGTGGGGATTAGTGAGGAGGTTAGGGTAAGAACCTCCTCCATTCCTGAGAGGACGAGCCAGGAAGTGTGGAGGAACAAGGTGAGCTGGGGCTGGGGATTAGTGAGGAGGTTAGGGTAAAAACCTCCTCCATTCCTGAGAGGACGAACCAGGAATGCAATGGGCGGCTATGGGGGAGAGGGGGTGGAATTTACTGGGGGCCCGTGAAGCCTCCTCGTCCCGTCCCCCCACCCCCTCCCATCACTCCTCTGCTACAATATTCACCCCGCCATCTGTAATGGATGGAGGTAATGTTTTCACCCCTGTCAGTTTATTTGTGTGCAAGATATCTCAAAATGTTATTGACGGATTTGGATTTAATTTGGTGGACAGTTTGGGTGTGTGAGTAGGACGAATTCGTTAGATTTGGGTGAAGATCCAAATCCAGATCCGGGTCAAAGATTTTCTTAAGTGATTCTTCACCATTGAGGAATATTGCTAAAACCGATATATAGCAGGATATTTCAAAAAGTTATGGATGACTAGTGAAACTAGATGGTATTCATAGAATACTTACCCTGCACACTGCACAGTCACCTTGTTGTGAGCCAACTCTTCTGTTTTTTAACGTTGTTTTTCTTTGTTCCAATATGGCTGCCAGACCACGTGAGCGATGACATCATACATTTATATTCTCTCATATAATTGTTGCATAGATTACACTAAATACATTTCAAACTGATCAGACTAAGCGTTGTCACTGTCGAATTATGACGTCATAATATGGCACCAATGACATCATCGTTAACAACACCTATTCCTCATATGGAGTTCTTTACAATGAGCCATGTTTAAATTTTTTCTAAGCAGCGGTTTTGGAGATATAGAGGTGCAACGTTTTTAGGTTTTTCCAAGATAGCGCCTGTACCACATGACGGATGACGTCATGATTATCACTAAAATATTCTAAAGGAGGAGGTGCTCCTATGGTGAAAATTTCGTGTCCATCAGACCAACAGTTGCTGAAAAGAAATTCATAATGATCGAATGGATAAGTGTTGTATTTGTCGAATTATGACGTCATAACGAAGGCACCAATGACATCATCATTAACATATCTTATTCCGCATGGGGAGTAGTTGACAATGAGCCAGGTCTCAATTTTTTCCATGGAATGGTTTCAGAGATATAGAGGTGCGAAGTTTTTCTAAGATGAAGTCCTGTACAACATGACCTATGACGTCATGATTATCATTAAAATATTCTTCATGAGGAGGCGAACATCAGGTATTCTTCAGTATTTGCCCACGTTGGGCCAAAGCTCCCTTCCAACATTTGCCCGACGTTAGGCTGACATCGTAGTACCCTCACTCATACAGTATCAAAGAGCCTAAAAGAACAATGGGAAAAAAATATTCAAAAAATATTATTCAAAAATAAAAATAAAACAATATTCAAAAATTTATTAAAGATTTAAATAAAAACACAATAAAAAAACTAGAACAATGCGACTGTGTCGCCAATATGCCTCCACATAATCCCACAACGGGTAGATGCCGCCCTCGTTAACTGTCCTAAACATAAACAAGTTTGATTTAAATCCCTTCAGCTGTTTTCAAGTATCACATTTTCACCAGCCATGACAGGTTTCACATCGATCGGTGAAGCGGTTTCAGAGAAGGGATTTTTTAAAATACTGGCTTTCAAGCTAATGTGGCTGCCACACCACGTGACATATGACCATAAAAATGTACACTCTGCATATGTATGGGTAGGGGATCACGTTTGTGAAGTTTCGTGTTGATCGGATAAGGATCGTTTTTCTATCCAAGATGGCTGCCAAACCACGTGACTTATGACATCTTCATTTTCAAACTATAAGCGACTGTGGTGTTAGATGATATTTGTAAAATTTCGCAACGATAGGGTAAGAGATTTCAGAAATATAATTATTTAATATTTTTCTTCAATCCAATATGGCTGCCAAACCATGTGACTTATGAAGTCATAAATTTAATATTTCAATACAAATGGGTCGTAGATCATGTGCATGGAATTTCAGATTTTTAGGACAAGGAATTCGATTAAAACATTTTTAGCTGGTATACCACTTCGCCCAAGATGTCATCATTATCATGCTTTTGTTCCCCGTTGGAGGTACTTGACAATACTTGACAATGTCGATCCCTGATCTTGGTTCAGATCCATGCAGTCGATGAAGATTGTTTGTGAAGAGTCGATATCAGTCTCGATCCCTGATCTTGGTTCAGATCCATGCAGTGGATGAAGATTGTTTGTGAAGAGTCGATATCAGTCTCGATCCCTGATCTTGGTTCAGATCCGAGCAGTGGATGAAGATTGTTTGTGAAGAGTCGATATCAGTCTCGATCCCTGATCTTGGTTCAGATCCATGCAGTCGATGAAGATTGTTTGTGAAGAGTCGATATCAGTCTCGATCCCTGATCTTGGTTCAGATCCATGCAGTCGATGAAGATTGTTTGTGAAGAGTCGATATCAGTCTCGATCCCTGATCTTGGTTCAGATCCGTGCAGTGGATGAAGATTCTTTGTGAAGAGTCGATATCAGTCTCGATCCCTGATCTTGGTTCAGATCCGAGCAGTGGATGAAGATTGTTTGTGAAGAGTCGATATCAGTCTCGATCCCTGATCTTGGTTCAGATCCATGCAGTGGATGAAGATTGTTTGTGAAGAGTCGATATCAGTCTCGATCCCTGATCTTGGTTCAGATCCATGCAGTGGATGAAGATTGTTTGTGAAGAGTCGATATCAGTCTCGATCCCTGATCTTGGTTCAGATCCGAGCAGTGGATGAAGATTGTTTGTGAAGAGTCGATATCAGTCTCGATCCATGATCTTGGTTCAGATCCATGCAGTCGATGAAGATTATTTGTGAAGAGTCGATATCAGTCTCGATCCCTGATCTTTGTTCAGATCCATGCAGTCGATGAAGATTGTTTGTGAAGAGTCGATATCAGTCTCGATCCCTGATCTTGGTTCAGATCCATGCAGTCGATGAAGATTGTTTGTGAGGGGTCGATATCAGTCTCGATCCCTGATCTTGGTTCAGATCCATGCAGTCGATGAAGATTGTTTGTGAAGAGTCGATATCAGTCTCGATCCCTGATCTTGGTTCAGATGCATGCAGTCGATGAAGATTGTTTGTGAAGAGTCGATATCAGTCTCGATCCTTGATCTTGGTTCAGATCCGCGCAGTCGATGAAGATTGTTTGTGAAGAGTCGATATCAGTCTCGATCCCTGAACTTGTTTCAGATCCATGCAGTGGATGAAGATTGTTTGTGAAGAGTCGATATCAGTCTCGATCCCTGATCTTGGTTCAGATCCATGCAGCGGATGAAGATTGTTTGTGAAGAGTCGATATCAGTCTCGATCCCTGATCTTGGTTCAGATCCGAGCAGTGGATGAAGATTGTTTGTGAAGAGTCGATATCAGTCTCGATCCCTGATCTTGGTTCAGATGCATGCAGTCGATGAAGATTGTTTGTGAAGAGTCGATATCAGTCTCGATCCTTGATCTTGGTTCAGATCCGCGCAGTCGATGAAGATTGTTTGTGAAGAGTCGATATCAGTCTCGATCCCTGAACTTGTTTCAGATCCATGCAGTGGATGAAGATTGTTTGTGAAGAGTCGATATCAGTCTCGATCCCTGATCTTGGTTCAGATCCATGCAGTGGATGAAGATTGTTTGTGAAGAGTCGATATCAGTCTCGATCCCTGATCTTGGTTCAGATCCATGCAGTCGATGAAGATTGTTTGTGAAGAGTCGATATCAGTCTCGATCCCTGATCTTGGTTCAGATGCATGCAGTCGATGAAGATTGTTTGTGAAGAGTCGATATCAGTCTCGATCCTTGATCTTGGTTCAGATCCGTGCAGTCGATGAAGATTGTTTGTGAAGAGTCGATATCAGTCTCGATCCCTGAACTTGTTTCAGATCCATGCAGTGGATGAAGATTGTTTGTGAAGAGTCGATATCAGTCTCGATCCCTGATCTTGGTTCAGATCCATGCAGTGGATGAAGATTGTTTGTGAAGAGTCGATATCAGTCTCGATCCCTGATCTTGGTTCAGATACATGCAGTGGATGAAGATTGTTTGTGAAGAGTCGATATCAGTCTCGATCCCTGATCTTGGTTCAGATCCATGCAGTGAATGAAGATTGTTTGTGAAGAGTCGAGATCAGTCTCGATCCCTGATCTTGGTTCAGATCCATGCAGTGAATGAAGATTGTTTGTGAAGAGTCGATATCAGTCTCGATCCCTGATCTTGGTTCAGATCCATGCAGTCGATGAAGATTGTTTGTGAAGAGTCGATATCAGTCTCGATCCCTGATATTGGTTCAGATCCATGCAGTGGATGAAGATTGTTTGTGAAGAGTCGATATCAGTCTCGATCCCTGATCTTGGTTCAGATCCGCGCAGTGGATGAAGATTGTTTGCCATCTTTCCAGGGGAGGGGGGAGGGGATGTGTGGGGGCCATCTTTGTCATGGAAGAGTCGATATCAGTCTCGATCCCTGATCATGGTTCAAATCCGCGCAGTGGATGAAGATTGTTTGTGAAGAGTCGATATCAGTCTCGATCCCTGATCTTGGTTCAGATCCGCGCAGTCGATGAAGATTGTTTGCCATTTTTCCAGGGGAGGGGGGGAGGGGATGTGTGGGGGCCATCTTTGTCATGGAAGGGTCGATATCAGTCTCGATGATATTTATGTTCATCGCTGAATCCATCTTGATTCAGCTCACAAGAAGACTCCATTCAAGTCTTCAAGCCAACTGGTTGCGACCATCTCTGATGATTTAGCTCATGGAGATCACGCAGTCTCTCTGCAGGATGTTTTACATCAGATACCATGGTAAATGTGTCACATTTTGACATCTCGTAATGTACGATACATATTTACAGCTTCTTAGAGGTGGACCCGCTGGTCCCTTCTTCCTTCCATTTTCTAGTTTTCCTCTTCTGTTCTTCCTCCATTATCTAATTACTATTGTACGCTTACAAGGAAAAGTAAACATAAATATTTTAAAAATCACTTACTCTTGGAAGTTTTTATTCCGAAATGTCAGTATGATGTGTAATGTGAAGTTTACACTGGTCGAGAATGATTGGTTTATGATATATTTTGGTTTTCCGATCCACGTAGTTACAAATCTGAGGAAAACATTGAAAAGTGATGATGGCCTCTCAATAAGAGGATGGCTTTTTGAGGGCTGTCATTGCCATAGGGTTCCATTTTGCCAATTGACCCTAATTATTACTCCCGCTAGGGAGTAATGCATTCACTCGTGTCCGTGTGTGTGTGTGTGTGTGTGTGTGTGTGTGTGTGTGTGAACAAGATATCTGGAAAAGTTCTGAACGGATTTGGATGAAAGTTGGTGGGATGATTTCCTTTGGGATAAGGAAGAATTGATTAGTTTTTGGTGAAGCTCAGGATATTATTCCCGATCCAGGAATTGTTTGAAGGATTTTTTTACCATTGGAAGATAGGGCTCATTTTTTTTGAAACATTATCTTCTATATATTCTATATTTAACATTGTGATATGAAAATAGTTTTCATATTTGTTGTAAATGTAGTTTAAACTCGTGGTTATGCGTTAGAGCGGTGTATTTTTTTTTTTTCTAATAAAGACATATTCTGTCATTTTAAAACCACCAAAGTGTGTATTAGGTTTCCCCGTTTCATAAAATGTATCGTTTGATACGTATAATACTTTAAAACTGTTTTTTTTGTTTTTTACCTCACAAGAGATATTAACATTTAGCTCAGCGAATGTCATTCGCGGTGTCGGTATTTGATGAACTTATAAAGACTTAGTTCCAGATTTGTCAATGGCTGAGGTATATTAACAAACGAATAAAACAGATTTGGCAAAATTCCAACTTTTTTTTTAAAGATCGCATATTCCACCCAGGGGTGTGAGAGGCTGAAGAAGAAGAAACCTCGCATGGGCTTCCCAGACCAAATACATAATTCTGGTTCTGGCTCTGCGATTTTCAGGTTTATTACTCCCGCAAGGGAGTAACGCATTCGATCGTGTCCGTCCGTGTGTGTGTTCTTATGTTCGTGTGTTCGTGTGTTTGTGAACAAGATATCTGGAAAAGTTCTGAACGGATTTGGATGAAAGTTGCTGGGATGATTGCCCTTGGGATAAGGAAGAATTGATTAGTTTTTTGGTGAAGCTCAGGATATTATTCCCGATGCAGGAATTTTTTGGGGAAATTTTTTTGGGAAAGATTTTTTCTGTTTTACTGCATTAAAGCTTTTATTCTTTTTCTTAAATGATGTTTTTCTCCTCTAATTCCGAGATATATCAAAATAAATTCTCTGACAGTTAGGGCCTACTTTCTTTTTCATTCATTGTTTTGGGGAGAGGGGATGTTAAACAAAACGTATTATTCCAACGAAACCCACGGCGGGAGTATGCGCTCTACTGAGTGGTGCTCTAGTTCATATTGCAGAGTACCAAATGGGGAATAATTGTAATTGTCTTGAATTTGGAAATGCATTGGTGGAGATTTTGATTTGAATAAACCTCATATAATTTCTGAGAAGTGTTCAAGTTGACAGTTTTCGAATTTTAAGCAACATTTGTAATTTCAATGAATATTCATGATTATGCAAATGCGCTAATTAACATAACGGCATTAGGTATTTATAAAGGAGGAATGCATAACCTCTATTGGTAGCAGTTTTGTTATTCTATTTTTAAGATTTAGTGAGAAATGCCTGATTTACTGATGTCGATGCAATGGTTCAATTTTCCATGGGTTGCCATGGAAACGACTCAATTTGATAGAGTGTAATGAGTTTGTTTTTTTGCTGGGAACATTTTTTTCATTCAGTTGATCCTCGTAAACAACTTGATAATTATTATCCATTTAAATTGTCCTGGGTGGAGGAGAGGTGGATGGTGCGCTTCACTTGCTCTCGGCCTACAAGGATGAGAGAGTTGAGTGGACAGAGAAGACGAAAGAAAAAAGGTATATTGTGTCGCAGGTTGTGCAGTCATTCTTCTTCAGTTTTGCTCGTTATGAAAACGTTCGTGAATAATAGGTATGCATTTTAAATGCGTATGACGTCACTCTATAGTAGTTCCAAGTGTATTATTTTGTGCACATTTGAATGGGCGGCCATTTTTTTCATGCCTTCCCTACATATGGAGTACGATCGGACTCCATGATATCTAAACTCAACAATACACCCAATACCGTACATGTAAAGATTAACATTCAGTCTAACATTGACATATAACTGTGTAAAAAGAGTGCAATGTAAAATAATAATATCTCTTATTTCGTCACACAGCATAAACCCAATGATAGTCTTTAAAAAAGCAAAGACAGGTTTTCGCAGCATTCTTCATTTTCACAACGTTTCCAACTATCCAACTGACAAGCCACAGAATGTGCCCCCAGCATGGTGCAAGGCCATTTAAGTGCAACTAGCATCCGTTGTTAGACTTTGTCCTCCCTTTAACTCCCAAATATGCAAGCAATGCACAAACTTAACAATGAATTCAACCTATGCTGTACTTGTGGCAAAATCTGCCTCCAGTTGTGCAGCTTCAACTGCATCCAATCAGAGCAAGTTTTTCATGTTTGCTGCTCCGGCTACCAGGAGGCACAAATACCTTCGAGGGCGTTTAACCATCCACTGACCCTCCATGATAGATCTGCATCGATTTCCATGCAATGTATGGACCTTCGGGTCAATCCTGCCTTCTCGGATACATAGTGTCGTCTCACGCACTCTTGTCCACCTCAGGGCTGCAAAAGACCTTGCCCGGCACGTGTAAGGTGTGCCCTCGTTCTGCACTCCATGGGCCTCTTGGATGCCTCATGTCGTCTGTTTTTTGCTCATTTTGGCTGCCTTGTTTGTGTGCGGCACGGTGACAGGCACACGTTCTGAAATAACCATGGGGAGAGTGACTTGAATGAGACGTGTCGAGTTAATATTTTATCTACAGTGCTATCAGAAAGTATTCACACCCCTTGACCTTTTCGCATTTTTTTGTGTTGCAGCCTGAATTTAAAATGGGTTTATTTGAGATTTTTGTCACTGATCTGCACATAATACCACATTCTTAATCACAAGCCACAGAATTCAGGCTTCAGCCATAATGTCAAAGTGGAATTTTTAAAATGAAATTCTTACAAAATTATTAAAAATGAAATACAGAAATGTCTAACTTCCATAAGTATTCAACCCCCAGAGTCAATACTTCATATAAGTGCCTTTACCTGTGATTACAGCTTCGAGCCTTCTTTGGTATGTCTGTATGAGCTTTGCACATCTGGATTTAGGGAGTTTCTCCCATTCTTCCTTGCAGATTTGCTCAAGCTCTGCCAAGTTGGATGTGGAGCGTCGGTGAACAGAAATCTTCAATTCTTTCCACAGATTCTCAATGTGATTCAAGTCTGGGCTTTGGCTGGGACACTCAAGCACTTTCACGTTCTTGTTCTGAGGCCATTCCAGTTCTGCTTTGGCTGTATGCTTGAGGTCAATTGTCCTGTGGGAACGTAAAATTTTTCCGCGGTCTTTTGCACTCTGAAGCAGGTTCTCCTCAAGGATTTGCATGTGTTTTGCTTCATTCATTTGTCCCTCTATCCTTAACAGTCTCCCAGTCCCTGCCGCTGAAAAGCATCCCCATAACATGATGTTGCCACCACTGTGCTTCACGGTAGGGATGGTGTTCGATGGGTGATGAACTGTGCTCGGTTTCCGCCAGATGTAGCGCTTTACATTCAGGCCAAATAGCTCAATTTTCGTCTCCTCAGACCACAGAATCTTTAGCCTCAAGTTCACAGAATCTTTTACGTGCCCTTTTGCAAACTCCAGATGTGCTGTCATGTACTTTTTTCTCAGGGTTGGCTTCCATCTGGCCACTTTCTCATAAAGCCTCGATTTGTGAATTGCTGTAGAAACTGTTGTCATTCCGGCAGGTTCTCCCATCTCAGCCAAATAACTCTTTAGTTCTGTTAGAATGGTCATTGGGTTCCTGGTCACCTCCCTGACCAATGTCCTTCTTGCCTGGTTGTTCAATTTGGTCGGATGAACAGAACTAGGAAGAGTCTGGGTAGTTCCATATTCTTTCCATTTCCTAATGATCTTGTGCTGTGTTCTTGATCTTCCCTGTGCTCTTGGGAACTTTCAACACTCTAGAAATTGTTTTACACCCTTCCCCAAATCTAGGCCTCCTCACAATTCTATCTCGTGGTTCTACGAACAGTTCCTTGACTTCATGGTTGGGTTTCTGCTCTGACATGCACTGCCAACTGTGGGACCTTATATAGAAAGGTGTGTTTCCTTCTAAATAATATCCAATCGCTTGATTTGACCACAGGTGGACTCCAATCAAGTTGCAGAAACATCTCAAGGATGATCAAAGGAAATTGTATGCACCTGAGCTCAATTTGCAGTGTCACATCCAAGGGGTTGAAAACTTATTGACTCAAGACATTTCAGATTTTCATTTTTAATTACTTTGTAAAAAGTTCGAAAAGAAAATTCCACTTTGACATAATGGGGTATGATGTGTATATCAGTGAAAAAAACCTCACTTTAATCCATTTTAAAAGCAAGGATGAAACACAACAAAATGTGAAAAAAGTCAAGAGTGTGAATACTTCATGAAGTTACAGTAATGCCTACTTGTGCAGGCCTAATATTAATGCCTACTTGTGCATGCCTAATATTAATGCCTACTTGTGCAGGCCTAATATTAATGCCTACTTGTGCATGCCTAATATTAATGCCTACTTGTGCATGCCTAATATTAATGCCTGCTTGTGCATGCCTAATATTAATGCCTACTTGTGCATGCCCAATATTAATGCCTACTTGTGCATGCCTAATATTAATGCCTACTTGTGCATGACTAATATTTATGCCTACTTGTGCATGCCTAATATTAATGCGTACTTGTGCATGCCTAATATTAATGCCTACTTGTGCATGCCTAATATTAATGCCTACTTGTGCATGCCTAATATTAATGCTTACTTGTGCATGCCTAATATTAATGCCTACTTGTGCATGACTAATATTTATGCCTACTTGTGCATGCCTAATATTTATGCCTACTTGTGCATGCCTAATATTAATGCCTACTTGTGCATGCCTAATATTAATGCCTACTTGTGCATGCCTAATATTAATGCCTACTTGTGCATGCCCAATATTAATGCCTACTTGTGCATGTCTAATATTAATGCCGACTTGTGCATGCCTAATATTAATGCCTGCTTGTGCATGCCTAATATTAATGCCTACTTGTGCATGCGTAATATTAATGCCTACTTGTGCTTGCCTAATATTAATGCCTACTTGTGCATGCCGAATATTAATGCCTACTTGTGCATGCCTAATATTAATGCCGACTTGTGCATGCCTAATATTAATGCCTACTTGTGCTTGCCTAATATTAATGCTGACTTGTGCATGCCTAATATTAATGCTGACTTGTGCTTGCCTAATATTAATGCTGACCTGTGCATGCCTAATATTAATGCTGACTTGTGCATGCCCAATATTAATGCTGACTTGTGCTTGCCTAATATTAATGCTGACTTGTGCTTGCCTAATATTAATGCTGACTTGTGCATGCCTAATATTAATGCTGACTTGTGCATGCCCAATATTAATGCTGACTTGTGCTTGCCTAATATTAATGCTGACTTGTGCATGCCTAATATTAATGCTGACTTGTGCATGCCCAATATTAATGCTGACTTGTGCATGCCCAATATTAATGCTGACTTGTGCTTGCCTAATATTAATGCTGACTTGTGCATGCCTAATATTAATGCTGACTTGTGCTTGCCTAATATTAATGCCTACTTGTGCTTGCCTAATATTAATGCCTACTTGTGCATGCCTAATATTGATGCCTACTTGTGCTTGCCTAATATTAATGCCTACTTGTGCTTGCCTGATATTAATGCCTACTTGTGCATGCCTAATATTAATGCCTACTTGTGCTTGCCTAATATTAATGCTGAATTGTGCTTGCCTAATATGAATGCCTACTTGTGCATGCCGAATATTAATGCCTACTTGTGCATGCCTAATATTAATGCCTACTTGTGCTTGCCTAATATTAATGCTGAATTGTGCTTGCCTAATATGAATGCCTACTTGTGCATGCCGAATATTAATGCCTACTTGTGCATGCCTAATATTAATGCCTACTTGTGCTTGCCTAATATTAATGCTGACTTGTGCATGCCTAATATTAATGTGGACTTGTGCATGCCTAATATTAATGCCTACTTGTGCTTGCCTAATATTAATTCCTACTTGTGCATGCCTAATATTAATGCTGACTTGTGCATGCCTAAAATTAATGCCTACTTGTGCTTGCCTAATATTAATGCTGACTTGTGCATGCCTAATATTAATGCCTACTTGTGCATGCCTAATATTAATGCCTACTTGTGCATGCCTAATATTAATGCTGACTTGTGCATGCCTAATATTAATGCTGACTTGTGCTTGCCTAATATTAATGCCTACTTGTGCTTGCCTAATATTAATGCCTACTTGTGCATGCCTAATATTAATGCCTACTTGTGCATGCCTAATATTAATGCCTACTTGTGCTTGCCTAATATTAATGCCTACTTGTGCATGCCTAATATTAACGCCTACTTGTGCTTGCCTAATATTAATGCCTACTTGTGCATGCCTAATATTAATGCCGACTTGTGCATGCCTAGTATTAATGCCTACTTGTGCATGCCTAATATTAATACCTGCTTGTGCATGCCTAATATTAATGCCTGCTTGTGCATGCCTAATATTAATGCCTACTTGTGCATGCCTAATATTAATGCCTACTTGTGCATGCCTAATATTAATGCCTGCTTGTGCATGCCTAATATTAATGCCTACTTGTGCATGCCTAATATTAACGCCGACTTGTGCATGCCTAATATTAATGCCTACTTGTGCATGCCTAATATTAATGCCTACTTGTGCATGCCTAATATTAATGCCGACTTGTGCATGCCTAATATTAATGCCTACTTGTGCATGCCTAATATTAATGCCGACTTGTGCATGCCTAATATTAATGCCGACTTGGGCATGCCTAATATTAATGCCGACTTGTGCATGCCTAATATTAATGCCTACTTGTGCATGCCTAATATTAATGCCTACTTGTGCATGCCTAATATTAATGCCTACTTGTGCATGCCTAATATGAATGCCTACTTGTGCATGCCCAATATTAATGCCTACTTGTGCATGTCTAATATTAATGCCTACTTGTGCATGCCTAATATTAATGCCTACTTGTGCATGCCTAATATTAATGCCTATTTGTGCATGCCTAATATTAATGCCTACTTGTGCATGTCTAATATTAATGCCTACTTGTGCATGTCTAATATTAATGCCGACTTGTGCATGCCTAATATTAATGCCTACTTGTGCATGTCTAATATTAATGCCGACTTGTGCATGCCTAATATTAATGCCTACTTGTGCATGCCTAATATTAATGCCTACTTGTGCATGCCTAATATTAATGCCTACTTGTGCATGCCTAATATTAATGCCTACTTGTGCATGTCTAATATTAATGCCTACTTGTGCATGTCTAATATTAATGCCGACTTGTGCATGCCTAATATTAATGCCTACTTGTGCATGCCTAATATTAATGCCTACTTGTGCATGCCTAATATTAATGCCTACTTGTGCATGTCTAATATTAATGCCGACTTGTGCATGCCTAATATTAATGCCTGCTTGTGCATGCCCAATATTAATGCCTACTTGTGCATGCCTAATATTAATGCCTACTTGTGCATGCCTAATATTAATACCTGCTTGTGCATGCCTAATATTAATGCCTGCTTGTGCATGCCTAATATTAATGCCTGCTTGTGCATGCCTAATATTAATGCCTACTTGTGCATGCCTAATATTAATGCCTACTTGTGCATGCCGAATATTAATGCCTACTTGTGCATGCCTAATATTAATGCCTGCTTGTGCATGCCTAATATTAATGCCTACTTGTGCTTGCCTAATATTAATGCCTACTTGTGCATGCCGAATATTAATGCTTACTTGTGCATGCCTAATATTAATGCCGACTTGTGCATGCCTAATATTAATGCCTACTTGTGCTTGCCTAATATTAATGCTGACTTGTGCATGCCTAATATTAATGCCTACTTGTGCATGCGTAATATTAATGCTGACTTGTGCATGCCTAATATTAATGCTTACTTGTGCATGCCGAATATTAATGCTTACTTGTGCATGCCTAATATTAATGCCGACTTGTGCATGCCTAATATTAATGCCTACTTGTGCTTGCCTAATATTAATGCTGACTTGTGCTTGCCTAATATTAATGCTGACTTGTGCATGCCTAATATTAATGCTGACTTGTGCTTGCCTAATATTAATGCTGACTTGTGCTTGCCTAATATTAATGCTGACTTGTGCATGCCTAATATTAATGCCTACTTGTGCATGCCTAATATTAATGCTTACTTGTGCATGCCTAATATTAATGCCTACTTGTGCATGCCTAATATTAATGCTGACTTGTGCTTGCCTAATATTAATGCTGACTTGTGCTTGCCTAATATTAATGCTGACTTGTGCATGCCTAATATTAATGCCGACTTGTGCATGCCTAATATTAATGCTTACTTGTGCATGCCTAATATTAATGCTGACTTGTGCATGCCTAATATTAATGCTGACTTGTGCTTGCCTAATATTAATGCTGACTTGTGCTTGCCTAATATTAATGCTGACTTGTGCATGCCTAATATTAATGCTGACTTGTGCATGCCTAATATTAATGCCTACTTGTGCTTGCCTAATATTAATGCTGACTTGTGCATGCCTAATATTAATGCTGACTTGTGCTTGCCTAATATTAATGCCTACTTGTGCTTGCCTAATATTAATGCCTACTTGTGCATGCCTAATATTAATGCCTACTTGTGCTTGCCTAATATTAATGCCTACTTGTGCTCGCCTAATATTAATGCCTACTTGTGCATGCCTAATATTAATGCCTACTTCTGCTTGCCTAATATTAATGCTGACTTGTGCTTGCCTAATATGAATGCCTACTTGTGCATGCCGAATATTAATGCCTACTTGTGCTTGCCTAATATTAATGCCTACTTGTGCTTGCCTAATATTAATGCCTACTTGTGCATGCCTAATATTAATGCCTACTTGTGCATGCCTAATATTCATGCCTACTTGTGCATGCCTAATATTAATGCCTGCTTGTGCATGCCTAATATTAATGCCTACTTGTGCTTGCCTAATATTAATGCCTACTTGTGCTTGCCTAATATTAATGCCTACTTGTGCTTGCCTAATATTAATGCTGACTTGTGCTTGCCTAATATTAATGCCTACTTGTGCATGCCTAATATTAATGCCTGCTTGTGCATGCCTAATATTAATGCCTACTTGTGCTTGCCTAATATTAATGCCTACTTGTGCATGCCTAATATTAATGCCTACTTGTGCTTGCCTAACATTAATGCCTACTTGTGCATGCCTAATATTAATGCCTACTTGTGCTTGCCTAATATTAATGCCTACTTGTGCATGCCTAATATTAATGCCTACTTGTGCTTGCCTAATATTAATGCTGACTTGTGCATGCCTAATATTAATGCTGACTTGTGCATGCCTAATATTAATGCCTACTTGTGCTTGCCTAATATTAATGCCTACTTGTGCATGCCTAATATTAATGCTGACTTGTGCATGCCTAATATTAATGCCTACTTGTGCTTGCCTAATATTAATGCTGACTTGTGCATGCCTAATATTAATGCCTACGTGTGCATGCCTAATATTAATGCCTACTTGTGCATGCCTAATATTAATGCTGACTTGTGCATGCCTAATATTAATGCCTACTTGTGCATGCCTAATATTCATGACTACTTGTGCATGCCTAATATTAATGCCTACTTGTGCATGCCTAATATTAATGCCTATTTGTGCATGCCTAATATTAACGCCTACTTGTGCATGCCTAATATTAATGCCTACTTGTGCATGCCTAATATTAATGCCTACTTGTGCATGCCTAATATTAATGCCTACTTGTGCATGCCTAATATTAATGCCTACTTGTGCATGCCTAATATTAATGCCTATTTGTGCATGCCTAATATTAATGCCTACTTGTGCATGCCTAATATTAATGCTGACTTGTGCTTGCCTAATATTAATGCCTACTTGTGCATGCCTAATATTAATGCCTACTTGTGCATGCCTAATATTAATGCCTATTTGTGCATGCCTAATATTAATGCCTACTTGTGCATGCCTAATATTAATGCCTATTTGTGCATGCCTAATATTAATGCTGACTTGTGCATGCCTAATATTAATGCCTACTCGTGCATGCCTAATATTAATGCCTATTTGTGCATGCCTAATATTAACGCCTACTTGTGCATGCCTAATATTAATGCCTACTTGTGCATGCCTAATATTAATGCCTACTTGTGCATGCCTAATATTAATGCTGACTTGTGCTTGCCTAATATTAATGCCTACTTGTGCATGCCTAATATTAATGCCTACTTGTGCATGCCTAATATTAATGCCTGCTTGTGCATGCCTAATATTAATGCCTACTTGTGCATGCCTAATATTAATGCCTGCTTGTGCATGCCTAATATTAATGCCTGCTTGTGCATGCCTAATATTAATGCCTACTTGTGCATGCCTAATATTAATGCTGACTTGTGCTTGCCTAATATTAATGCCTACTTGTGCATGCCTAATATTAATGCCTACTTGTGCATGCCTAATATTAATGCCTGCTTGTGCATGCCTAATATTAATGCCTACTTGTGCATGCCTAATATTAATGCCTGCTTGTGCATGCCTAATATTAATGCCTACTTGTGCATGCCTAATATTAATGCCTGCTTGTGCATGCCTAATATTAATGCCTGCTTGTGCATGCCTAATATTAATGCCTGCTTGTGCATGCCTAATATTAATGCCTACTTGTGCATGCCTAATATTAATACCTGCTTGTGCATGCCTAATATTAATGCCTGCTTGTGCATGCCTAATATTAATGCCTGCTTGTGCATGACTAATATTAATGCCTACTTGTGCATGCCTAATATTAATGCCTGCTTGTGCATGCCTAATATTAATACCTGCTTGTGCATGACTAATATTAATGCCTGCTTGTGCATGCCTAATATTAATGCCTGCTTGTGCATGCCTAATATTAATGCCTACTTGTGCATGTCTAATATTAATGCCTACTTGTGCATGCCTAATATTAATGCCTGCTTGTGCATGCCTAATATTAATGCCTGCTTGTGCATGCCTAATATTAATGCCTGCTTGTGCATGCCTAATATTAATGCCTGCTTGTGCTTGCCTAATATTAATGCCTACTTGTGCATGCCTAATATTAATGCCTGCTTGTGCATGACTAATATTAATGCCTGCTTGTGCATGCCTAATATTAATGCCTGCTTGTGCATGCCTAATATTAATGCCTACTTGTGCATGCCTAATATTAATGCCTGCTTGTGCATGCCTAATATTAATGCCTGCTTGTGCTTGCCTAATATTAATCCCGACTTGTGCATGCCTAATATTAATGCCTGCTTGTGCTTGCCTAATATTAATCCCGACTTGTGCAGGCCTAATATTAATGCTGACTTGTGCATGCCTAATATTAATGCCTACTTGTGCTTGCCTAATATTAATGCCTACTTGTGCATGCCTAATATTAATGCTGACTTGTGCATGCCTAATATTAATGCCTACTTGTGCTTGCCTAATATTAATGCTGACTTGTGCATGCCTAATATTAATGCCTACGTGTGCATGCCTAATATTAATGCCTACTTGTGCATGCCTAATATTAATGCTGACTTGTGCATGCCTAATATTAATGCCTACTTGTGCATGCCTAATATTCATGACTACTTGTGCATGCCTAATATTAATGCCTACTTGTGCATGCCTAATATTAATGCCTATTTGTGCATGCCTAATATTAACGCCTACTTGTGCATGCCTAATATTAATGCCTACTTGTGCATGCCTAATATTAATGCCTACTTGTGCATGCCTAATATTAATGCCTACTTGTGCATGCCTAATATTAATGCCTACTTGTGCATGCCTAATATTAATGCCTATTTGTGCATGCCTAATATTAATGCCTACTTGTGCATGCCTAATATTAATGCTGACTTGTGCTTGCCTAATATTAATGCCTACTTGTGCATGCCTAATATTAATGCCTACTTGTGCATGCCTAATATTAATGCCTATTTGTGCATGCCTAATATTAATGCCTACTTGTGCATGCCTAATATTAATGCCTATTTGTGCATGCCTAATATTAATGCTGACTTGTGCATGCCTAATATTAATGCCTACTCGTGCATGCCTAATATTAATGCCTATTTGTGCATGCCTAATATTAACGCCTACTTGTGCATGCCTAATATTAATGCCTACTTGTGCATGCCTAATATTAATGCCTACTTGTGCATGCCTAATATTAATGCTGACTTGTGCTTGCCTAATATTAATGCCTACTTGTGCATGCCTAATATTAATGCCTACTTGTGCATGCCTAATATTAATGCCTGCTTGTGCATGCCTAATATTAATGCCTACTTGTGCATGCCTAATATTAATGCCTGCTTGTGCATGCCTAATATTAATGCCTGCTTGTGCATGCCTAATATTAATGCCTACTTGTGCATGCCTAATATTAATGCTGACTTGTGCTTGCCTAATATTAATGCCTACTTGTGCATGCCTAATATTAATGCCTACTTGTGCATGCCTAATATTAATGCCTGCTTGTGCATGCCTAATATTAATGCCTACTTGTGCATGCCTAATATTAATGCCTGCTTGTGCATGCCTAATATTAATGCCTACTTGTGCATGCCTAATATTAATGCCTGCTTGTGCATGCCTAATATTAATGCCTGCTTGTGCATGCCTAATATTAATGCCTGCTTGTGCATGCCTAATATTAATGCCTACTTGTGCATGCCTAATATTAATACCTGCTTGTGCATGCCTAATATTAATGCCTGCTTGTGCATGCCTAATATTAATGCCTGCTTGTGCATGACTAATATTAATGCCTACTTGTGCATGCCTAATATTAATGCCTGCTTGTGCATGCCTAATATTAATACCTGCTTGTGCATGACTAATATTAATGCCTGCTTGTGCATGCCTAATATTAATGCCTGCTTGTGCATGCCTAATATTAATGCCTACTTGTGCATGTCTAATATTAATGCCTACTTGTGCATGCCTAATATTAATGCCTGCTTGTGCATGCCTAATATTAATGCCTGCTTGTGCATGCCTAATATTAATGCCTGCTTGTGCATGCCTAATATTAATGCCTGCTTGTGCTTGCCTAATATTAATGCCTACTTGTGCATGCCTAATATTAATGCCTGCTTGTGCATGACTAATATTAATGCCTGCTTGTGCATGCCTAATATTAATGCCTGCTTGTGCATGCCTAATATTAATGCCTACTTGTGCATGCCTAATATTAATGCCTGCTTGTGCATGCCTAATATTAATGCCTGCTTGTGCTTGCCTAATATTAATCCCGACTTGTGCATGCCTAATATTAATGCCTGCTTGTGCTTGCCTAATATTAATCCCGACTTGTGCAGGCCTAATATTAATGCCTACTTGTGCATGTCTAATATTAATGCCTGCTTGTGCTTGCCTAATATTAATCCCGACTTGTGCAGGCCTAATATTAATGCCTACTTGTGCATGCCTAATATTAATGCCTACTTGTGCTTGCCTAATATTATTGCCTGCTTGTGCTTGCCTAATATTAATCCCGACTTGTGCAGGCCTAATATTAATGCCTACTTGTGCATGCCTAATATTAATGCCTACTTGTGCATGCCTAATATTAATGCCTACTTGTGCATGCCTAATATTAATGCCTACTTGTGCATGCCTAATATTAATGCCTACTTGTGCATGCCTAATATTAATGCCTATTTGTGCATGCCTAATATTAATGCCTGCTTGTGCATGACTAATATTAATGCCTGCTTGTGCATGACTAATATTAATGCCTGCTTGTGCATTCAGCTTTCTTGGATATGCCTCGGCCTTCTCTGTGTATCTCTGCAACCTCCCACACTCTTTATTAGGGACCTCCTCACTTGTTTGTCGAAGAGTCAGCCGCTCCCTCCGCATTCTCCCCCCTCCTCCCACCCCCATGTACATCCCCCCCCCCCCCCCCCGGTGCTAAGATTCCATTGTAAAACTTGTTGAGGATGTTAGCAGCAAAAGTCTTTGTCCAACCACCCCTTAAAGGATCTAATGTTACTGCAACCCCCCACCTTAAAGGATCTAATGTTACTGCAATACCCCACCTTAAAGGATCTAATGTTACTGCAACCCCCCCCCCCCCCTTAAAGGATCTAATGCTACTGCAACCCCCCCCCCCCCCTTAAAGGATCTAATGCTACTGCAACCCCCCCCCCCCTTAAAGGATCTAATGCTACTGCAACCCCCCCCCCCCTCTTAAAGGATCTAATGCTACTGCAACCCCCCCGCCCCCCCTTGAAGGATATAATACTATTGCTCGGATGACATTTTGTTCCCCTGAAGCAAGCTACGATCAAACATGGAGTCTGACGGGAGCTGCTCGGATAACATGAACATTTTGGACAGGTAAGCATATTGTACAAAAAGCTTTTCCACTGTGGAACTAAAGTGTCTCATCAATTACTCTTTGCAAATCTCTCCTAAATACAACTTTGTACCCTTGCTTGTTGTTCATTTTACTTTTATTATCACTTCTTTCTTTTAAAAGTGCTTTGAAATTTTGCTTTTAAATGAAAATCAATACTCGACAAAATGGTTGATTTGATCAATTGCTGAGATATTTTTGTTTTTACAACATTTTTTAAACCTTCTGCCATCCGGATTTAGTGATGGGACACGAAGGCCATGACATGTAAACTTTCATGAAAGGCATCTGGACAGATGGTGATAACAGATTCATATATTTATTCTGGTTGTTTCATTATTCGACTGACCTTAAGCAATACCTGGCACATTGAAATTTACTTCATTGTTTTAATAAGGAAAAGCAAATGACAATGAATTCATGAGCAGCTGTTCCCACGTGCCAGCTGTCGGCAGAGACGAAGTGGAAAACCCTGTAAATAGTCCTTACTTTTTGCTTGCTTGGCACATGAGTTTGCCATATTTAACCCATCGCTTGATATTCCGTCGCTTTTCCGTGCTATCCTGTATTAGGCAAATAAGTCTGGCACTTATAAACTGACAAAGATGACAACAACGGATTTTTGGCTAAAACATGGCCGATATTACCGTGAAAACCGAGTTTTTCTTCATGATCAGGAGAAATGCATTTTGAGAAAATAACAATATTTACTACACACATGACACCCCAAAAATACAGCTTATTACCCCACACAAATGCACCCCCTAAATACAGCTAATTACCCCACACATGACACCCCCTAAATACAGCTTATTACCCCACACATGACACCCCCTAAATACAGCTAATTACCCCACACATGACACCCCCTAAATACACCTAATTACCCCAAACATTACACCCTCTAAATGCAGCTTATTACCCCACACAAATGCACCCCCTAAATACAGCTAATTACCCCACACATGACAGCCCATAAATATAGCTTATTACCCCACACATGACACCCCCTAAATGCAGCTAATTACCTCATATACGACACCCTCTAAATACAGCTTATTACCCCACAAATGACACCCCCTAAATACAGCTAATTACCCCACACATAACAGCCCATAAATATAGCTTATTACCCCACACATGACACCCCCTAAATGCAGCTAATTACCTCATATACGACACCCTCTAAATACAGCTTATTACCCCACAAATGACACCCCCTAGATACAGCTAATTACCCCATACATGACACCCTCCAAATGCAGTTAATTACCCCACAAATGACACCCCCTAAATACAGCTAATTACCCCATACATGACACCCTCTAAATGCAGCTTATAACCCCACACAAATGCACCCCCTAAATACAGCTAATTACCTCATATACGACACCCTCTAAATACAGCTTATTACCCCACAAATGACACCCCCTAGATACAGCTAATTACCCCATACATGACACCCTCCAAATGCAGCTAATTACCCCACAAATGACACCCCCTAAATACAGCTAATTACCCCACACATGACACCCCCTAAATACAGCTAATTACCCCACAAATGACACCCCCTAAATACAGCTTATTACCCCACACATGACACCCCCTAAATACAGCTTATTACACCACACAAATGCACCCCCTAAATACAGCTAATTACCCCACACATGACACCCCCAAAATACAGCTTATTACCCCACACATGACACCCCCTAAATGCAGCTAATTACCTCATATACGACACCCTCTAAATACAGCTTATTACCCCACAAATGACACCCCCTAAATACAGCTAATTACCCCATATATGACACCCCCTAAATACAGATTATTACCCCATACATGACACCCTCTAAATGCAGCTAATTAGCCCACAAATGACACCCTCTGAATACAGCTTATTATCCCATACATGACACCATCTAATTACAGATTGTTACCCCATACATGACACCCCCTAAATACAGCTAATTACCCCACACATGACACCCCCTAAATACAGATTATTACCCCACACATGACACCCCCTAAATACAGCTAATTACCCCATACATGACACCCCATAAATACAGCTAATTGCCCCATACATGATACAAGCTAAATACAGCTAATTGCCCATACATGACACAAGCTAAATACAACTAAGTGCCCCATACATGACACAAGCTAAACCCAGATTATGACCCATACATGACACAAGCTAAATACAGCTAATTACCCCATACAAGACAAAAGATAAATACAGATTTTTACCCATACATGACAACGTCTAAATACAGCTAATTACCACATACATGGCACCATCTAAATACAACTTTTTACCCCACACATGACACCCCCTAAATACAGCTTATTACCCCATACATGACACCCCCTAAATACAGCTTATTACACCACACATGACACCCCCTAAATGCAGCTAATTACCTCATGCACGACACCCTCTAAATACAGCTTATTACCCCACAAATGACACCCCCTAAATACAGCTTATTACACCACACATGACACCCCCTAAATGCAGCTAATTACCTCATGCACGACACCCCCTAAATACAGATTATTACCCCACACAAATGCACCCCCTAAATACAGCTAATTACCCCATACATGACACCCTCTAAACGCAGCTAATCTCCCCACAAATGACACCCTCTGAATACAGCTTAATACCCCATGCATGACTCCCCCTAATTACATATTATTACCCAATACATGACACCCCCTAAATACAGCTAATTACCCTACACATGACACCCCCTAAATACAGCTTATTACCCCACACATGACACCCCCTAAATACAGCTAATAACCCCATACATTACACCCTCTAAACGCAGCTCATTACCCCACAAATGACACCCTCTGAATACAGCTTAATACCCCATACATGACACCCCCTAAATACAGCTTATTACCCCACACATGACACCCCCTAAATACAGCTTATTACCCCACACATGACACCCCATAAATACAGCTAATTACCCCACACATGACACCCCCTAAATACAGCTAATTACCCCACAAATGACACCCCCTAAATACAGCTTATTACCCCACACATGACACCCCCTAAACACAGCTTATTACCCCACACAAATGCACCCCCTAAATACAGCTCATTACCCCACACATGACACCCCCTAAATACAGCTTATTACCCCACAAATGACACCCCCTAAATACAGCTAATTACCCCACAAATGACACCCCCTAAATACACCTAATTACCCCATACATTACACCCTCTAAATGCAGCTTATTACCCCACACAAATGCACCCCCTAAATACAGCTAATTACCCCACACATGACACCCCCTAAATACAGCTTATTACCCCACACATGACACCCCCTAAATACAGCTAATTACCCCACACATGACACCCCCTAAATACAGCTAATTACCCCACAAATGACACCCCTTAAATACAGCTAATTACGCGACATGACACAAGCTAAATACAGATTATTACCCATACATGACACCCCCTAAATACAGCTAATTACCCCATACATGACACAAGATAAATACAGATTATTACCCGTACATGACACAAGCTAAATACAGATTCTTACCCATACATGACACCCCCTAAATACAGCTAATTACCCCATACATGACACCCCATAAATACAGCTAATTGCCCCATACATGATACAAGCTAAATACAGCTAATTGCCCATACATGACACAAGCTAAATACAACTAGGTGTCCCATACATGACAAAAGCTAAATACAGATTATTACCCATACATGACACAAGCTAAATACAGCTAATTACCCCATACATGACACAAGATAAATACAGATTTTTACCCATACATTACAACGTCTAAATACAGCTAATTACCACATACATGGCACCATCTAAATACAACTTATTACCCCACACATGAGCCCTCCAAATACAGCTTATTACCACACACATGAGCCCTCTAAATACAGCTTATTACCCACACATGACACTCTCTAAATACAGCTTATTACCTCATATACGACACCCTTTATATAAAGATTATTACCCCACACATGGCACCCTCTCGAAAACAGCTAATTACCCCACATGAAACCTTCTAAATACAGCTTCTTTCCCCATACATTATCCCATACATCTCTATCGTGTTCTATAACATCTATATAATGTTCTATACCATTACCATGTTCCGTAACCTCTCTATTATGTTCTATAACATGTCTATCGTGTTATATAATCTCTCTATTGTGTTCTATAACATCTCTATCGTGTTACATAATCTCTCTATTGTGTTGTATAGCATCTCTATTGTGTTCTATTAATCTCTCTATTGTGTTGTATAACATCTCTATCGTGTTCTATAATCTCTCTATTGTGTTCTATAACATCTACATAGTGTTCTATAATCTCTCTATTGTGTTCTATAACATCTCTGTCGTGTTATATAACATCTCTATCATGTTCTATAACATCTCCATGATCTGTAACCTCTCTATTGTGTTCTATAACATCTCTATTGTGTTCTATAAAATCTCTATCGTGTTCTAGAATCTCTCTGTTGTGTTCTATAACATGTATATCGTGTTCTATAACATCTCCATGTTCTGTCATCTCTATCGTGTGCTATAACATCTCTATCGTGTTCTATAACATCTCCATGTTCTGTCATCTCTATCGTGTGCTATAACATCTCTATCGTGTTCTGTAACCTCTCTGTCGTGTTCTATAACATCTCTATCGTGTTCTATAATTAATCTCTCTATCATGTTCTATAACATCTCTATCGTGTTCTATAAACTCTCTATTGTGTTTTATAACATCTCTATCGTGTTCTATAACATCTCTATTGTGTTATATAACATGTCCATGTTATATCACCTCTCTATTGTGTTCTAGAACACATCTATCATGTTCTATAACATCTCTATCGTGTTGCATAACATCTCTATCATGTTCTATATCATCTCTATCGTGTTCTATAACATCTCCATGTTCTGCCACCTCTATATTGTGTTCTATAACATCTCTATCGTGTTCTATAACATCTCTATCGTGTTCTATAACATCTCCATTTTCTGTCACCTCTATATTGTGTTCTATAACATCTCTATCGTGTTCTATAATCTCTCTATTGTGTTCTATAACATATCTATCGTGTTCTATAACATATCTATCGTGTTCTATAACATATCTATCGTGTCCTATAACATCTCTATCATGTTCTATAACATCTCTATTGTGTTCTAGGACATCTCCATTGTGTTCTGTAACATCTCTATCATGTTCTGTAACATCTCCTTGTTCTGTCATCTCTATCGTTTTCTATAACATCTCTATCGTGTTCTGTAACCTCTCTGTCGTGTTCTATAACATCTCTATCGTGTTCTATAATCTCTCTATCGTGTTCTATAACATCTCTATCGTGTTCTATAATCTCTCTATTGTGTTTTATAACATCTCTATCGTGTTCTATAACATCTGTATCATGTTCTATGACATCTCCATGTTCTGTCACATCTCTATTGTGTTCTATAGCATATGTATCATGTTCTATAACATCTCTATCGTGTTCTATAACATCTCTATCGTGTTATATAACATCTCCATGTTCTGTCACCTCCATATATTGTGTTCTATAACATCTCTATCGTGTTCTATAACATCTCTATCGTGTTATATAACATCTCCATGTTCTGTCACCTCTATATTGTGTTCTATAACATCTCTATCGTGTTCTATAACATCTCTATCGTGTTCTATAACATCTCCATGTTCTGTCACCTCTATATTGTGTTCTATAACATCTCTATCGTGTTCTATAACATCTCCATGTTCTGTCACCTCTATATTGTGTTATTTTACATCTCTATCGTGTTATATGACATCTCCATGTTCTGTCACCTCTATATTGTGTTCTATAACATCTCTATCATGTTCTATAACATCTCTATCGTGTTCTATAACATCTCTATCGTGTTCTATAATCTCTCTATTGTGTTTTATAACATCTCTATCGTGTTCTATAACATCTCTATTGTGTTCTATAACATCTCCATGTTCTGTCACCTCTCTATTGTGCTCTATAACATATCTATCATGTTCTATAACATCTCTGTCATGCTGCATAACATCTCTATCGTGTTCTATAACATCTCTATCGTGTTCTATAACATCCCATGTTCTGTCACCTCTATATTGTGTTATATATCATCTCTATTGTGTTCTATAACATCTCTATCGTGTTCTATATCATCTCCATGTTCTGTCACCTCTATATATTGTGTTCTATAACATCTCTATCGTGTTCTATAATCTCTCTATTGTGTTCTATAACATCTCTATTGTGTTCTATAACATCTCTATCGTGTTCTATAACATCTCCATGTTCTGTCACCTCTATATTGTGTTCTATAACATCTCTATCGTGTTCTATAATCTCTCTATTGTGTTCTATAACATCTCTATCGTGTTCTATAACATCCCATGTTCTGTCACCTCTATATTGTGTTCCATAACATCTCTATTGTGTTCTATAACATCTCTATCATATTCTATAACATCTCCATGTTCTGTCACCTCTATATATTGTGTTCTATAACATCTCTATCATGTTATATAATCTCTCTATTGTGTTCTATAACATCTCTATCGTGTTCTATAACATCTCCATGTTCTGTCACCTCTATATTGTGTTCTATAATATCTCTATCGTGTTCTATAATCTCTCTATCGTGTTCTATAACATCTCCATGTTCTGTCACCTCTATATTGTGTTTTATAACATCTCTATCGTGTTCTATAACATCTCTATTGTGTTCTATAACATCTCCATGTTCTGTCACCTCTATATATTGTGTTTTCTAACATCTCTATCGTGTTCTATAACATCTCCATGTTCTGTCACCTCTATATATTGTGTTCTATAACATCTCTATCGTGTTCTATAATATATCTATCGTGTTCTATAACATCTCCATGTTCTGTCACCTCTATATTGTGTTCTATAACATCTCTATCGTGTTCTATAATTTCTCTATTGTGCTCTATAACATCTCTATCATGTTCTATAACATCCCATGTTCTGTCACCTCTATATTGTGTTCTATAACATCTCTATTGTGTTCTGTAACATATCTATCGTGTTCTATAACATATCTATCGTGTTCTATAACATATCTATTGTGTCCTATAACATCTCTATCGTGTTCTATAACATCTCTATCGTGTTCTAGGACATCTCTATTGTGTTCTGTAAGCTCTCTATCATGTTCTGTAACATCTCTATCATGTTCTGTAACATCTCCTTGTTCTGTCATCTCTATCGTTTTCTATAACATCTCTATCGTGTTCTGTAACCTCTCTGTCGTGTTCTATAACATCTCTATCGTGTTCTATAATCTCTCTATTGTGTTTTATAACATCTCTATCGTGTTCTATAACATCTGTATCATGTACTATAACATCTCCATGTTCTGTCACATCTCTATTGTGTTCTATATCATATGTATCATGTTCTATAACATCTCTATCGCGTTCTATAACATCTCTATCGTGTTATTTAACATCTCCATGTTCTGTCACCTCTATATTGTGTTCTATAACATCTCTATCGTGTTCTATAACATCTCTATCGTGTTCTATAACATCTCCATGTTCTGTCACCTCTTTCTTGTGTTCTATAACATCTCTATAGTGTTCTATAACATCTCCATGTTCTGTCACCTCTATATTGTGTTCTATAACATCTCTATTATGTTCTATAACATCTCTATCGTGTTCTATAACATCTCTATTGTGTTCTATAACATCGCCTTGTTCTGTCACCTCTCTATTGTGCTCTATAACATATCTATCATGTTCTATAACATCTCTATCATGTTGCATAACATCTCTATCGTGTTCTATAACATCTCTATCGTGTTCTATAACATCCCATGTTCTTTCACCTCTATATTGTGTCCTATAACATCTCTATTGTGTTCTATGACATCTCTATCGTGTTCTATAACATCTCCATGTTCTGTCACCTCTATATATTGTGTTCTATAACATCTCTATCGTGTTCTATAATCTCTCTATTGTGTTCTATAACATCTCTCTTGTGTTCTATAACATCTCTATCGTGTTCTATAACATCTCCATGTTCTGTCACCTCTATATTGTGTTCTATAACATCTCTATCGTGTTCTATAATCTCTCTATTGTGTTCTATAACATCTCTATCGTGTTATATAACATCCCATGTTCTGTCACCTCTATATTGTGTTCCATAACATCTCTATTGTGTTCTATAACATCTCTATCGTGTTCTATAACATCTCCATGTTCTGTCACCTCTATATATTGTGTTCTATAACATCTCGATCGTGTTATATAATCTCTCTATTGTGTTCTATAACATCTCTATCGTGTTCTATAACATCTCCATTTTCTGTCACCTCTATATTGTGTTCTATAACATCTCTATCGTGTTCTATAATCTCTCTATCGTGTTCTATAACATCTCCATGTTCTGTCACCTCTATATTGTGTTTTATAACATCTCTATCGTGTTCTATAACATCTCTATTGTGTTCTATAACATCTCCATGTTTTGTCACCTCTATATATTGTGTTTTCTAACATCTCTATCGTGTTCTATAACATCTCCATGTTCTGTCACCTCTATATATTGTGTTCTATAACATCTCTATCGTGTTCTATAACATCTCTCTATTGTGTTCCATAACATCTCTATTGTGTTCTATTGCATCTCTATCGTGTTCTATAACATCTCCATGTTCTGTCACCTCTATATTGTGTTCTATAACATCTCTATCGTGTTCTATAATCTCTCTATTGTGTTCTATAACATCTCTATCGTGTTCTATAACATCCCATGTTCTGTCACCTCTATATTGTGTTCTATAACATCTCTATTGTGTTCTATAACATCTCTATCGTGTTCTATAACATCTCCATGTTCTGTCACCTCTATATTGTGTTCTATAACATATCTATCGTGTTCTATAACATCTCCATGTCCTGTCACCTCTATATTGTGTTCTATAACATCTCTATCATGTTCTGTAACATCTCTATCGTGTTCTATAACATCTCTATCGTGTTCTATAATCTCTCTATTGTGTTTTATAACATCTCTATCGTGTTCTATAACATCTCTATTGTGTTCTATAACATCGCCTTGTTCTGTCACCTCTCTATTGTGCTCTATAACATATCTATCATGTTCTATAACATCTCTATCGTGTTGCATAACATCTCTATCGGGTTCTATAACATCTCTATCGTGTTCTATAACATCCCATGTTCTGTCACCTCTATATTGTGTCCTATAACATCTCTATTGTGTTCTATAACATCTCTATCGTGTTCTATAACATCTCCATGTTCTGTCACCTCTATATATTGTGTTCTATAACATCTCTATCGTGTTCTATAATCTCTCTATTGTGTTCTATAACATCTCTCTTGTGTTCTATAACATCTCTATCGTGTTCTATAACATCTCCATGTTCTGTCACCTCTATATTGTGTTCTATAACATCTCTATCGTGTTCTATAATCTCTCTATTGTGTTCTATAACATCTCTATCGTGTTCTATAACATCCCATGTTCTGTCACCTCTATATTGTGTTCCATAACATCTCTATTGTGTTCTATAACATCTCTATCGTGTTCTATAACATCTCCATGTTCTGTCACCTCTATATATTGTGTTCTATAACATCTCGATCGTGTTATATAATCTCTCTATTGTGTTCTATAACATCTCTATCGTGTTCTATAACATCTCCATGTTCTGTCACCTCTATATTGTGTTCTATAACATCTCTATCGTGTTCTATAATCTCTCTATCGTGTTCTATAACATCTCCATGTTCTGTCACCTCTATATTGTGTTTTATAACATCTCTATCGTGTTCTATAACATCTCTATTGTGTTCTATAACATCTCCATGTTCTGTCACCTCTATATATTGTGTTTTCTAACATCTCTATCGTGTTCTATAACATCTCCATGTTCTGTCACCTCTATATATTGTGTTCTATAACATCTCTATCGTGTTCTATAACATCTCTCTATTGTGTTCCATAACATCTCTATTGTGTTCTATTGCATCTCTATCGTGTTCTATAACATCTCCATGTTCTGTCACCTCTATATTGTGTTCTATAACATCTCTATCGTGTTCTATAATCTCTCTATTGTGTTCTATAACATCTCCATCGTGTTCTATAACATCCCATGTTCTGTCACCTCTATATTGTGTTCTATAACATCTCTATTGTGTTCTATAACATCTCTATTGTGTTCTATAACATCTCCATGTTCTGTCACCTCTATATATTGTGTTTTCTAACATCTCTATCGTGTTCTATAACATCTCCATGTTCTGTCACCTCTATATATTGTGTTCTATAACATCTCTATCGTGTTCTATAATCTCTCTATTGTGTTCTATAACATCTCTATTGTGTTCTATAACATCTCTATCGTGTTCTATAACATCTCCATGTTCTGTCACCTATATATTGTGTTCTATAACATCTCTATCGTGTTCTATAATCTCTCTATTGTGTTCTATAACATCTCTATCATGTTCATAACATCCCTTGTTCTGTCACCTCTATATTGTGTTCTATAACATCTCTATTGTGTTCTATAACATCTCTATCGTGTTCTATAACATGTCCATGTTCTGTCACCTCTATATATTGTGTTCTATAACATCTCTATCGTGTTCTATAATCTCTCTATTGTGTTTTATAACATCTCTATCGTGTTCTATAACATCTCTATTGTGTTCTATAACATCTCCATGTTCTGTCACCTCTCTATCGTGCTCTATAACATATCTATCGTGTTCTATAACATCTCCATGTACTGTCACCTCTATATTGTGTTCTATAATCTCTCTATCGTGTTCTATAACATCTCCATGTTCTGTCACCTCTATATTGTGTTCTATAACATCTCCATGTTCTGTCACCTCTCTATCGTGCTCTATAACATATCTATCGTGTTCTATAACATCTCCATGTACTGTCACCTCTATATTGTGTTCTATAACATCTCTATCGTGTTCTATAACATCTCCATGTTCTGTCACCTCTATATTGTGTTCTATAATCTCTCTAACGTGTTCTATAACATCTCCATGTTCTGTCACCTCTATATTGTGTTCTATAACATCTCTATCGTGTTCTATAACATCTCTATCGTGTTATATAACATCTCTATCGTGTTCTATAATCTCTCTAGTGTGTTCTATAACATCTGTAGTTCACGTGTCCTTTGTTTTGTTGATTATTTGAATTTGACTTTGCTGGTTCATGTCACACGATTACTCCGTGGATGTATATATACTGTGGTGCGGTGCACACACGATTCGTTTGCCAAGAAGGTAGGCCACAACGCGTTGTACAAACTGAAATGCTTTATTAACAGCACTTTATTAACAGCACTTTATTAAGCACTCGGCGGGCTCCTCGTTAGAGCCCGCATATATGTCCCGAGGCCACGCCTTGCCCCCGGGCGCGGCCGGTCGGCCGAAAGGCGGGGCTGGTATCTCAGTTCCACCCTGTGCCTCATGACGCCTTTGCTCCGGGCGTGGCCCGAGCTGCGCTCCCACGCCCGGACACTCGCGCCACCCACTGGTGCGCGGAATTATTGCCCACTGGCATTGTGTCCGCCACACGCGTCCCCCCAGAATTCCCGTGCACCTGAAGGGTGAGCTTGCGGGGAAGCCGGATGACCCGGCCGAAACGCCCTCTGGCGATGCGTGCAGGGCTGGGGGGTAGCGGGACGGCAGGGATGGGGGGTGCCGGGGGTCTGCCCGCTGGGGGGCGGCCTCGACGCGGAGTCAGAGCTGCTTGCGGGGGGTGGTCCAGGTCGAGGTGGGCTGGCTTGAGGCGGTCCACGGAGATACGATCCGGAGTACCGCCGATGTCCACGGTGAAATGCTTGTCCTCGGTCTCCAGCACGCGGAAGGGCCGGTCGTACGGGGGCCGCAGCGGTGCCCGGTGGGCATCGTGCCTGACAAAAACGTACTCCGCCATGCGAAGCTCCGGGGCGACGTGGGAGGACGGGCAACCGTGGTGTGCCGTCGGCACCGGGGCGAACCTCCTGGCGGTCTCCTGGAGGGTGGAGCGCTGTTGCGCCACGGACCAAGGGGCCGTGGAGTCGGGGATAAATTCGCCCGGTACCCGCAGTGGTTGCCCGAAGACCAGCTCCACCGAGGATGCGCGCAGGTCGTCCTTGGGTGCCGTCCTGAGGCCCAGCAGGACCCAGGGGAGCCTGTCGGCCCAGCTGCCGTCGCGGAGGCTGGCCCGGAGCGCAGCCTTCATTGAGCGATGGAAGCGTTCGCACAGGCCGTTGGCCTGGGGGTGGTAAGCCGTGGTGCGGTGCAGCTTGACGCTGAGCCCTTGCGCCACTGCTCCCCAGAGCTCCGAGGTGAACTGGGGGCCGCGGTCAGACGGGATGTCCGAGGGGGCGCCGAACCGAGCAACCCACGAGGCGATGAAGGCTTGCGCGACGTCAGCCGCAGCCGTCGCTGCCAATGGCACGGCCTCCGGCCACCGGGTGGTGCGGTCCACCATGGTGAGGAGGTGGGTGAAACCCCGCGAGGGGGGCAGAGGTCCCACCAAGTCGACGTGGACGTGGTCGAACCGACGCTCGGGCACCGTAAACGGGGCCAACGGGGCTTGGGTGTGGCGGTGGACTTTCACGCGCTGGCACGCGAGGCATGTCCTTGCCCAGTCACGGACGTTCTTCCTGAGGCCATGCCAGACGAACTTCACCGCGACGAGCTTCTGGGAGGCCTTTGAGCCCGGGTGGGACAGGCCGTGGATGGCGTCAAAAACCGGGCGCTGCCAGCCAGCGGGCACGATGGGGCGAGGCCGGCCGAGGGAGACGTCGTACAAGAGGGCAGTGCCTGCGACGTCGAACGGCACCTCGGTGATGCGGAAGCCCGTGACGGTGGTCCGCAAGGCCTGGATGCCGGGGTCGGCGGTCTGGTCCTCTGCCATCCGGGCATAGTCGATCCCGAGGTGGACCGCATGTGCGACGGACTGGGAAAGGCAATCCGCCACCGGGATGTCCTTACCCGCTACGTGACGGATGTCCGTGGTGTACTCAGACACGGCAGAGAGGTGACGTTGCTGCCGGGCCGACCACGGCTCGGCAACCTTGGCCATCGCGAAAACAAGGGGCTTGTGATCAACGAAGGCCGTGAACAGACGGCCCTCGAGCAGATGGCGGAAGTGTCGGACCGCCACGTGGAGCCCGAGCAGCTCGCGGTCGAAGGTGCTGTATCGGTGCTCGTGCGGGCGGATCTGCCGGCTAAAAAACGCCAGCGGCTGCCAAGCACCACTCACCCACTGCTCGTGCACCGTGCCCACCGCCTAGTCCGACGCGTCGGTGGTGAGGGCGATTGGTGCATCGGTCGCCGGGTGCGCCAGCATGGTGGCGTTGGCCAAGGCCAGCTTTGCGCCCGCAAACGCCACGGACATTTGCTCCGACCAGGCGATGTCACCTTTGCCTGGCTTCCCCCGGAGGGCCTCGTGCAGGGGGCGCAGGAGCTGGGCGACGCGGGGCACGAAGCGGTGATAAAAATTCACCATGCCCACGAATTCCTGGAGCCCCTTGATTGTGCAGGGGCGCGGGAAACTCCTGACCGCCTCCACCTTGGCCGGTAAAGGGATGGCCCCATGCCTGGTGATGCGGTGCCCCAAGAAGTCGATGGCGGTGATGCCGAAACGGCACTTCGCGGGGTTGATTATCAGGCCATGCTGGCCCAGGCGTTCGAAGAGCGTGCAGAGGTGGAGCAGGTGTTCCTCCCGGGACGCGCTCACGACTAGGATGTCGTCCAGGTAGATGAAGATGAAAGACAAGTCGCGCAAGACGCTGTCCATGAGCCGCTGGAACGCCTGGGCCGCATTTTTCAACCCAAAGGGCATCCGCAAGAACTCAAAGAGGCTGAAAGGTGTAATGACGGCCGTCTTTGGTACATCGTCCAGTTGTACGTGGACCTGGTGGTAGCCCCGGATGAGGTCCACCTTGGAGAAAATGGTCGTTTTCGCCAACAGGGTGGAAAAGTCCTGAATATGCGGGACCGGGTAGCGGTCGGGGGTGGTGGCGTTGTTGAGCCGGCGGTAGTCACCGCCCGGCTGCCATCTGCCGCCGGGCTTGGGTACAATGTGCAGAGGAGAGGCCCATGCGCTGTTGGAGCACCGTACGATGCCCAGCCGCTCCAGCGTGGCGAACTCCGCTTTAGCCACGGCGAGCTTCGTGGGGTCGAGGCGGCGCGCCCGGGCATAGACTGGTGGTCCGACGGTGGGGATATGGTGCTCCACCCCATGTTTGACGGCCACCACTGAAAAGGTGGGCCGCGTGAGTGCCGGGAAACTGGCAAGGAGGCGGGTAAACTCGACCGCTGCCGGAAGCGTACAGACTAACTTCGCCGGGACTGAACCGCTCAGCAAGCCGCTTGGTAAGCCACTCGATGAGCCACTCAGCGAGCTGCTCAATGAGCCGCTCAGTGAACAAGCGAGCGAGCTGAAGGTTTTGGCCTGGACGAGGCGTCGACGCTTAACATCCACCAACAGCCCATTCGCACAAAGGAAGTCCGCACCGAGCAGGGCCATTGGCACGCTGGCGGCGACGAACGACCATTTGAAGCGCTGCCCTCCAAAACGCAGTGAGAGGCAAAGCTTCCCGAATGTGCGGATGGGTGTTCCTTTGGCAGCGAGCAAGGCGGGGCTCCGGCCCGCGGCTTGCTTGTCGGACGCGGAGGCAGGGAGGACGCTTACCTGCGCTCCCATATCGCACAGAAAACGACGACCAGACGAGGTGTCTGTGATGAACAGGAGTCTGCCGGAATGGCCGACGCTCATGGCTGCAAGTGAGCGCCGGCCCGGTCATTTCCCGACCCGTCGAAAGAACACGGCGGGCGGCACGCTCTCACCTTGCGGCCGAACCTGGCATGATAGTAGCACCAGGTTTGCGGTGGCGGCTGCCGCGTCGGCCTTGCCAACGGCGGTGGTGGTGGCGGTGGCGGTGGTGGTGGCGGCGGTGGTAGTGGGCGGGGCGTAGCAGTGGCCATGAGGGAATCAGGGGGCGCTGTAGCCTCCGCACCGGGATCCACTACGGCAGCACCATACACCGACCGCGTGTCGCAGGCCGCAAAAAATTTGTCCGCCTCTCCGGCCAGGGCGCGGGGTTCCGTTAAGTTCGAAACGGCCAGCGCGAGCCGCACCTGCATAGGGAGCTGGCGGAGGAAAAGCGTGCGGAAAAGGAAATCCGGGCGCTGGTCTCCAAGAAGGGACAACATAAAATCCATCCGAACGGACGGTCGTGTGTCGCCGAGGGCGGGAAGGTCCAGGAGGCGGTCGGCGCTTTCGGCCTCCGTGAGCCCGAACGTGGCGAGGAGAAGACGCTTGAGCACCTCGTACTTGTGGGTGCCCGGCGGGCGCTGAAGGATGGACACGACGCGGGTGGCAGTGCCGGGCCCGAGAGTGGCGACCACGTGGTAGTACATGGTGTCGTCCGCCGTGATGCCCCGGAGCTGGAATTGAGCTTCGGCCTGCACAAACCAAACGTCGGCTTGCGCTTCCCAGAACTCCGGGAGTTTGACGGTGACAGCGTTGGTAGCCATGGTGCGTTCAGGGGTCAGCTATGGCTGAACCAGTCGGGGTCACCAGTGTGGTGCGGTGCACACACGATTCGTTTGCCAAGAAGGTAGGCCACAACGCATTGTACAAACTGAAATGCTTTATTAACAGCTCGCACGTGAGCACTCGGCGGGCTCCTCTTTAGAGCCCGCATATATGTCCCGAGGCCACGCCTTGCCTCCGGGCGTGGCCGGTCGGCCGAAAGGCGGGGCTGGTATCTCAGTTCCACCCTGTGCCTCGTGATGCCTTTGCTCTGGGCGTGGCCCGAGCTGCGCTTCCACGCCCGGACACTCGCGCCACCCACTGGTGCACGGAATTATTGCCCACTGGCATTGTGTCCGCCACAATACACTGTATTTAGCTTGCTACGCACAGCTCGATGCGAGCGGTTGATGCCGCTGCACAGCAGCGAAGCCGCCATTGTACTCCCACCTAATCCGTACACGCACATGTGTACACGCGTATTACGTATTGCAAAACAGAGAACATTCCTCAAAAATAAGTTGCACACGTGGTGAATTTAAGAACTTTCGTTATTTATTTTTCTCCATGAATCTATTCTTTCATTGCACCCACGTATTTTATCATTGGCATGCTTTGTATTAAGATATTAATACACAGGGTTTTAAGAGATAAGAGAGTAAGTCTTTATTGGATGTTTTTACACTACAAAAGTAAACCACCAAAATTGCTTTTAACATTTACATGACAAGCAACAATACCCCCCACCCTCCTCTCTGTTATCATCCATCTATCCTTTTATCTTTCTCCTTCATTCTATCCTTCTCTCTTTTTTCCAAGTATCCTTCTCACTTTCTCCTTCATTCTATATGCCTACTTCTCTCTTTCTCCTTCATTCTATCCTCACTTTCTCCTTCATTCTATATGCCTACTTCTCTCTTTCTCCTTCATTCTATCCTTCTCTCTTTCCTCCTCATTCATGTCTGAACAAGATCAGCTTGAACAGCTGTTTTCGAAGCTTTGGTCCAGTCAACTTCTCTGTGAACCTCTTGGAAAGATGATGCATTCTAATCTTGATGAAGGATGATGCGATGCATTTGATAAGTGCAAACACATGATTATGATCTGGTGGGCAGATCAGCATGTGTTCATTCAACTGCACAAACTTGTGTTGTGATCCCGATCCGACATCATGCATCACCGCGGTAGCAAGCGCAGATGCAATCCCCAGTGATTGAGGTAAGGCACCCTGGGTAGAAGCGAGCATCCTCTGAAAAGATCGTTCTGCAGCATTGCACACTCTCACTACATCCTGCAATGGCTTCACTAGCCCACCACGATTTTTCTTCATCAACAGGCTTCCACCTTCTTACATTCCTGTTGTCGTCAACACAGCCTGACAATCAGGGCAAGGCATGCGTCGCTTTGTCATACGAACAACATAGCCTGCTATGTAACCGATGGCAGCATCTTTCACCGGGGAGAGAGGTGACAAATTTGGGGCATCAACATAGTCATGGTTTTCTCCACTGGGCTGGCATTCTTCTAAGTCGTACCTTCTTAAAAGAGGCATATCTTCCTCTTCGGTAACTACTTGCTTACAACGCTGGTTGGTACTGGATACATGGAGGATGGGCGTGCCATCTTGTGCAATGCAGTTGCCTCCAACTCCTTCTATTTGATGCCTAACAACTAGTCGCTTGTATTTGGCTTCAAACTGCCGTGCTTTTGGGTTGTTGTTGTGGCCACTAGCTGAACGCACAGCACAGAAGAAGAGCTCATTGTGGTCCTGGGAGAGCTTGTATGTGAGGAGATACCTCAGCTTGGGAGGCTCACATTTGATGAGAGTGTCGAAGAGGCCCAGAACACTTATGATCCCTGCCAGGAAGCCAATGAATGGTATTTTCCTCCTATACTGGTGCATCGGTTGCCCATCTCCATAAGTGAGCTGGGAGAGGTACGTGAATGCTTGTTCCAGAAATCCTCTCCAGTGCTACTCATTCTCCTACCTTAGTGGTGCCTTGGAATGACGTGCCAGTGGATTGCGAGAGTTGAGGGTGTCAAATAGCTGATCGATATAACGAATGAATTCCACCGTGGCTTCTGACCCTCTAAACTGCAAGAGGTTTAACTCCTTGTAGCAGAAATCAATTGCATCTGCAACACTTCTACTGAGGGACTGTGGTGCGAGGTTCACTTTCATCTTTTGCTTTTCCCAAGCAATATGGGCGACTTTAAGCTTGTTGCCAAGACGTAGCCCTTCATCTTCCTGGATCTTGTGCAGTTCTGCCACATACTCCCATGAGCCCTCCCAATTTGTTACGCTCCTTGGCCAGCATCCTTCGCTGCCCTTGGGCTCGCTTAACCCAGCCTAATTGCCACAAGGTAAAGCCCGAAAAAGGGGGCGGAGCGCCAGGATGGAGGTGCGGCCACGTCAACCAGCCATCAAGGCGGAGCCGGTAAGCGATCACCAGCCAACCAGGGCTGAGGAGAGATCGCCTGACAGGGCGTGGATGGGGCTCCGAGAGCGTTCGCTGGCTTATCTTAAAAAAGCGCGCATGCAAAGCCCTTCGAGAGGACTGAAGCCAAAAATTGGTATTGAGAGGACTGGAGCCAAAGATTGGTATTGAGAGGACTGCCTGAGCGAGCTCGCATTAAAGAGGACTTGTTGGAAGGTTGGCTTATTGAGGACTTATGAGAAGGACTCGCTGGGGAAAAGTTGACATTCATAAATGACTCGTTGGAGAGCACGCTAAAGAACTCGCGTTATGAGCTTTGATTGAGGCGGCTGCTGTGAGAGGACGTGTGCGAAAAGCGCTACGTATAACCGCCAGTATACCAACCTTTCCCCGTCACGATAATTGTCCGCTACGCGGAGAGCTGTCTGCTGTCCACCTGCATCGCCTGGTACGGGTCGAGGACCGGAGCCGGACTGGAGCCTGAACGCCATCGCCGGACCTTCCACCCTACCATCTGCATCCCCGCGTGAGTCTGAAGTCTGAGACCGAATCTGAGAGTGATCGGGCCCGAGTCGAAGGGAATAAGTTAAGACTGTGGTTAAGACTGCCCTGTGACCTTTTCCTTCCTCTTCTTTCTTGTACATTCCTTTCTTTTCCTCTCCTTGTACAAATTTTGAATAAATTCCTTGTTCTTCCTGGTTTTCCTCTTAATCCGATTGTTTCAGTCTTTTCTCAATTGGGTAAGCATGGCACGATTAGGAACCGCTATAATCAGGTCTAGTCGCTGGTTAACAGCTCGGATCGTGGATTGCTATCCACTCGGCAATTCCCATCAATATCCGTGAATCCGGCGGTAGTTATTTCCTTGCTTCATGGTCGCTGTAAGTAATTAGGGAATAGGACTAAAATTCGACCAACAACCCTATTTAATACCGACCGGAAGGAACGTGATAACTTCCTGGATCGCGTCGGCCAGATAAAGGACAAGGGGATTAATCCCCCCTTGATAAGGGGAAGGCCGACGTTTCGGAGATCCACAACAATTGGTGTCTGGGAGTGGGATTTGAACCCGAACCAAATTTGTAATCTTTTGGACAAATTTGGTCAAAATTACGAGCAGCCGAAATTTTATTAGAAAACCAAATTAAATCGTGCCATGGATAGCCAAGGCGATCGGATGCCGGTGGGGGTAGAGGAGGAGGAATTAGAATTAACCCAGGACCCCCGGGAAGAAGTGGGACAATTGGGAGGAATGGAAGAGGAGTTTAAAGAGGGTGCAGCAGTAGGGGTTGCAGGCGGACAAAATGGCGGCACCTCGCACATGGCCACGGTAGCCGAGCCCGCAGTGCCAATGGACTGGGGCCTATTTATGGCACAAATGAGGGCCTTTATGGTCAAGTCGGGTGAAGACATGAAAATAGAGGGGGACAAATCAAGGGCAGAAATGAGAGAAATGAGAGACGGGTTAAGTAATTGGGAAAATAGAATGGGGGAGCAAGTGGGAAACCAAATTGGGGGATTGAGAAATGATATGGGAAATCAAATTGGGGGGTTAGAAAGCAAATTGGGGGGATTTGGAAGCAAATTGGGGGGCCAGTTGAAGGACGTGAATGGCCGAGCCAGAGAAATAAACGAGAGGTTAACGGGGTTTGAAAACAGAATTGGTGGCCACATAAAAGAATATGGGAAGGACATTGACCGCAGGTCAAGCGGGAAAGGCACATCGGTATGCGACGGGGTAGCGCGGCTTGAGGAGCGCGGGTTAAGCGAGGGGGAGCAAAGCACAGCTGGGTGGACCGGGGTAGAAATCGCGACACGGGGTATAGAAGAGCCGACGGCCGCTGAATTCGAAAATTTTATTTTATTAGCACCAGCGGTCGTCGAGCTTAATAAGGAAATAAAAGAAATAGTGGAAATTGGGGTTGAAAAGACGGCGGACTTAGAAAAGCAATCGTGGGAGGAAAAGATGGAACATGTACAAAGTCCGTGTTCGCATCATGATGCCGTACTTCCTAACCCCAATGAAAGTTTGCAGCTGCGTGAGGAGAGAAGAATCCCAAAGGTGAGTCGGGCTGTATATGGAGCGAAAAGGTTTGGCCCGAAAAGATTTTTCATGCGTTTGGAATCCCGGCGTCACCCGGGCGCTTGTGGGAGGTCCGTGGTGCGCTGTATGAAAGAGAATGGCGCACGTGTGCGAACGGCGCCGAAGCGTGATTATGAAACTGAGAGCGAGGGAGAATGCACAATGGAGTGTATGTGTGAGAGTGAGTGTGATACAGAGTGTGAGTTGGTTGTGGAGAGTGTGCGAGGATGCACACCAGAGCGCGTGATTGGGTGTGCGACAGGAAATTTCACACCCGTGGGTAGGTGTGCGCTGAGTGGGTGGATGCAAGAGTGCACACCTGTGGTGGTTTCAGGGGACGTAGCGGAGGAGTGTGTGCATGAATGTGCGCGAGAAGAGTGCACAACAGAATGTGTGGAAAGCGTGTGTGCGCCTGGTTGTGCGGTAATAGAGTGCAGGGAGTGTATGGGCTGTGCGAGTGAGAAAAGGGTCGCGTGGTGTGAGCAGGCGATTTGAGCATCGACGCAGACTGGGGCAGCGGTTAGGTTGACGGATAGCCGACACGAGTCCTCGGTGCGCGGGGTGCTTTGTGTGCTGCGGGGGCCGGTGGGGATCGTTGCCGCGGCGCTCTCGCAAGGAGTGCCATGCACGATTCGTGCCAGGCTCCGCCCTGTATGGTCGGTGCCGCGTCGTAGCGGCGACCGGCACGATTCCGGGGGAGGTCGGCCAGGTCGGACCTTCGCCCCCTGTTGGGCGCGGTGTTCCGACCGGGGGAGCTTGGGTCATCGGGCCAGAGACCGAAAGGCTCCGCGCCGAGATGGACCCTGGATCCTCGGTCCAAGTATGCCTCCTCCCCAGAATCGAAAATGCCGGATGGACCCAACCAACAGGAGACTGACCATCCGTATACATGGCTCGGTTTTTCGAAGCCGAGCTGTAAAAATGTATTTCCGCACCGAGGCTCGAGTACAGTAGACAAAGGGTAATAGTGGGAGATAGTGTCCGATGTAGAGGGATGGTAGCTCTACCATCCCTCACATCCTTGGGGGCAGAGGAGCAGTAGTTTATGGGGTTTGGCGGTGAGAACTAGCCAGGGAGGGCTAGGATAATTGTTAGGGAGCTAGAAAGATGACTATCGGAGACTTGAGATTTAAGTAGTGACATTTGGACAGGTAGAGGGGACGTAGAGAGATTAGATGGATGATAATGATGAGGGAGTGCTTAGTATAAGGGATGACGGGGAGCACCAGTGTTAGAGGGAAGGAGATAGTTAAATGATGCTGTGTGTGGAGAAATTGTGTGTGAGTAGGAGGATGAGCTTTAGGCGGAAATGAGGCATTGCGAATGAGAGTCTTGGTGGTGCTGGTGAGCAAATTAGGCAATGCTCAGAGTGATGTGTGTGTGTGTGTGTGTGAAAGTGTATGAGTGGAGTATTGAGGATGTGTGTAATGGCGATGAGTGCATTGACTTGCATGGGGTGCAAGTGAATGAATGGTGTGTGGAAGTAGTGGTGTGAGAGCGGACACCCATCACAATCGGGAGAGTGAAAGTTTGTGAGAGCGGACACCCATCACAATCGGGAGAGTGAAAGTTTGTGAGTGCGGACACCCATCACAATCGGGAGAGTGAAAATTTGTGAGAGCGGACACCCATCACAATGTGAGAGCGGACACCCATCACAATGTTGGAGCGGACACCCATCACAATGTGAGAGCGGAAACCCATCACAATGTGAGAGCGAACACCCATCACAATGTGAGAGCGGATACCCATCACAATGTGAGAGCGGACACCCATCACAATGTGAGAGCGGACACCCATCACAATGTGAGAGCGGACACCCATCACAATCGGGACAGCGCGGGTTTGTGTGTAAGGACAAACAGGGGTGTAAGCATAAAAGGTGTGTGAGAAAAGTGGTGTGTGACAGAAATGGTGTGTGGAATAAATGGTGTGGAATAAATGGTTTGGAGTGAGTAGTGTGGAGTGGGTTTGTGGAATGAGTGGTGTGGAGTGCATGGTGCGAAAGAGTGGATGGGGGGAGATGGACCCCTTCACGAGTACCTGGGGCGGGTAGTTTAAAGTTAGGTAGAGGGAGTAGGTAAATTTGTTGGATCTTGACATCTGTGGTGCGGATAGTTGCAGAGTATTGCTTGGATGGGTGCATAAGACTGTGGAATGGCTGGGCGTGTGGCCTGTTAGTGAGGATGGTTATTGGGGCACTCCGCCACTGGTAGTCTGTCGGCCAGGTGAGGCCGCAGGTAGGCTCTGGGAGCCAGGTAGAGTTAAGGTAGTGTTCAGTGGGGCCCGAAGATCCGAGGAGAGGACCCGGGTAGCCCAATGCCAGAGGGGGCATTAGTGGGGTTCGAGAGCCAGGAGGGCCTTCCCCAGGTTAGGGTGGTGTGAGGAGCTAGGAAAGCTCGGGTGGCGACGTTCATTGGCGGAGGGTGCGCAGGTAAGTAGACCTGCTGTTAGAGCCACACGACCCAGCCGCGAAATTGTGCGAGGGCACAGAGAGAAAAATGGGGGGAGTGAGACCCCAAATTGGGAGAGCACCACAGGATGGTCAATGGGAATTGGTTTTTAGAACCACATAGTGTAATGATGGCCAATGGATTGGCAGGGCAAACCCCCAGGTTGTTTAAAGAGTTAATGTCAATTAGAGTATAGTTCGGAGGAAAATCTCTTCGCACCATCCACATCCACTCACCGAGGTGATAGGACTCCACACCAGATTTTGCAAGTATTTGGATGGTAAAGACGCATCGTGACAGAGTTTGACATTGTGGGTTATCCATCCCTTCCTTCTTGGGAGGGATTGGGTAACGAATTTGGTTTAGGGGAGATATGGGAGACGAGACAGTAGAGACGAATTTGTAAATTGTGTAAATACGGGGAAGGGCAAGGGTAGAGTAGGTGACATGGGGGGTGACGAACGAGTAGGGACGAGCTTTCTCAGCTCGCTCTCGAGCGCCCCCCATGTTGCATTACCTTGTATGATGTGTACCCTTGCACCCTTGCACCCCGCTAACCTCTGCTTTGTCTTCCTTCCCCACTCATGGACCTATGGTCTTTTGTGCGAGGGGGATGTGCGGGTGCCCTGAGCGGTGCGGCCGCACTCTTGCTGCCTGCACCCTGCTGCCTGCCTGCCTGCCTGCACTGTTACACCATATGGACCACACGTTCTGTGGCCTGGCACCTTTGCTGGAGTGGACCATTGCTGCCAGCGGTATCTTGCTTGCGGACCACTGTTCTTAAGTGGCGCACATGCCATGCAGGCGGACCACCTACGCTGGCCCTGCTGGCCATAAATAAAAAAGCGGACGCGGGTTGTGCCCTTTTTTATTAATTAACATCAAGTAAGAAGAAAATGCAGCCAAGATCCATTGGCCCAGCAGACAAGCACAAGTCATCATTTATAATTTTGACATGTTTTTGGTGCATTGGTGATAGTGCTTTTTGTGCATTTTTTTTTATTTACGTGCATATGGGTGTATGGTGTATTGGTGCAGTGCATTGCAATTGGCATTTCCTCTTTTCAAAAAGTCTTCTTTTTCCCACAAAAGACAGGTCCTGGGTTCTAGTTTTGTAAATAATTAAATAGTAGTGTCTTGGAAGTAACATGCTCCCCACCGGCTTAAATGTATAGTTTGAAAACCATTCCGTAATTCGGTTAATTGTGGGCCTGAGTCAGTTCGATAGTACACAACACAGAAGGGGGGACATATCGTGTTAAAACTGTTGCAATCAGGGTAGTAGGTTAAAAGTAGAGGGTAACCACACCTAAGTGTCACATGTAGTTGAAAAAGTAGTCCTGACCCAGGTATCGATTCGGCTCGGGGGGAGCCTGGCAAAAGGAGGGGTGCAGTGTTGCGGTTTTGAGAACCCACACTTGTAAATATAACATCATTAAAGGTTAAAAGGTAACACCCCATAGGTAGGCCACAAGCAACACGTAGGTCACCGGAGGACGTCAGTTCTTTCATAGTATGTGTTTAGATAAGGCCATTCCCAATAGTTGCATCTGCATTGTGTCAAACAAATAAGAGTAGGCCCCTCGTCCATTTTGCAGCCTCCCTCCCAGCGACACCATTAAGCTCTCTACAGTCTATGCCCCATCAGCCCTCCCAATTTGTTACGCTCCTTAGCCAGCATCCTTCGCTGCCCTTGGGCTCGCTCAACCCAGCCTAATTGCCACAAGGTAAAGCCCGAAAAAGGGGGCGGAGCGCCAGGATGGAGGTGCAGCCACGTCAACCAGCCATCAAGGCTGAGCCTGTACGCGATCACCAGCCAACCAGGGCTGAGGAGAGATCGCCTGACAGGGCATGGTTGGGGCTCCGAGAGCGTAAGCTGGCTTATCTTAAAAAAGCGCGCACGCAAAGCCCTTCGAGAGGACTGAAAGCAAAGATTGGTATTGAGAGGACTGGAGCCAAAGATTGGTATTGAGAGGACTGCCTGAGCGAGCTCACATTAAAGAGGACTTGTTGGAAGGTTGGCCTATTGGGGACTTATGAGAAGGACTCGCTGGGGAAAAGTTGACATTCATAAAGGACTCTTTGGAGAGCGCACTAAAGAACTCACGTTATGAGTTTTGATTGAGGCGGCTGCTGTGAGAGGACGTGTGTGAAAAGCGCTACATATAACCGCCAGTATACCAACCTTTCCCCGTCACGATAATTGTCCGCTACGCGTTTACGCTACGCGGAGAGCTGTCTGCCGTCCACCTGCATCGCCTGGTATGGGTCGAGGACCAGAGCCGGACCGGAGCCTGAACGACATCGCCGGACCTTCCACCCTACCATCTGCATGCCCGCGTGAGTCTGAAATCTGAGACCGAATCTGAGAGTGATCGGGCCCGAGTCCAAGGCAACAAGTATTGTTGCGGATCTCAAAAATGTTGGCCTTCCCCTTATCAAGGGGGGATTAATCCCCTTGTCCTTTTACTGGCCGACGCGATCCCGGGGCTATCACGTTCCTTCCGGTCGGTGTTAAATAGGGTTGTTCGTCGAATTAGTCCTATTACCTAAGTACTAACACTGGCCGTGAAGCAAGGAAATAACCCCACCTGAACCACGGCGTGAGTGGACACTCCGAGCGAAGCGAGCCGCGATTTGGGCCGTTAACAGGTACTAAACCCGATTTGAGCGGTTGTCAATCGTGCCACGCTTACCCAATTGAGAAATCACTAAGACGATCAGTTGAAGAGGAAAAGAGGAAGGACAGGCAATTTATTCACACTTTGTACAAATAAGAAGAGGAAGGAAAAGAAAGAATGTACAGGGAAGAGGAAGAAACAGATACACAAGGCAGCCTTATACAGTCTTAATTATCCCTGGACACGGGCCCGTTCGCAAGCAGACTCAGGCTCAGACTCACTCACACGGGGATGTAGATGGTCGGGTTGAGGGTCCAAGGATGTCATCCACAGCTCATCCGGTCCCTGACTCGTACCGTGCAGGCGATGGAAGGTGGCAGGCAGCTCTCCGCGTGGCATAGGCGCAAGGTGGACAATTATATCGGGGAAAGGTCGGTAAGCTGGCGATTATATTGCGTATGTAATACTTGTACCGGCGCCTTTATAAGCGCTCCCGGTATCGTTGGGTACAATACGCCACTTCCCCAAGCCCTCCGCAATGCCATGTAAACCCTTCACAACGGGCGCCTTCCACAATAGTCCTTCTCAACGCTGCAGTCCTCTGCAATGCGTGCTGCACGCCAGTCCTTTGTAAAGTGCAATCAATACTTTTAAGGCTTGTCACACCGCATCTCTCCTCATAACTCAGCTCTGTAAGTCCTTCTCATAACTGAGGTGGGGGCCTCGCATGAAGGGTTTTATTGCCACGCCAAGCGAACCCTCTGGAATGTCCAGCCACACCCTGTCAGGCGATGTCGCCTCAGCCCTGATTGGCTGTTGAGGTCTTACCGGCCCCGCCTTGACGGCTGCTTGCCGTGGCCACCCCCCATCCTTGCGCTCCGCCCCCTTTTCGGGCCTTACCTCGTGGCATTTGGGCTGGTTCGAGCGGAAGCCCAACGACAGCGAACGCTGCTGGCAAAGGAGGTGTATTAGCCAAATCAGGGCGCAGGATGGATGCTGCCCAATGACGTCGATTTGGAGGGTGAGCCGCAAAATGAACGGGGCCTACTCTTATTTGTTTTACACAACGCAGATGCAATTATTGGAAATGGCCTTATCCTAAACACATACTATGAAATAACTAACGTTCTAAGGTGACCTACGTGTTGCATGTGGCCTAACTATGGGGTGCAACCTTTAATCTTTAATGATTTTACCTGTGTGGGTTCTCAAACCCACAACACTGCACCCCTCCTTTCGCCAGGCTCGGTCCCGAGCCGAACCACAAACCATTGAGGACGGCGGGCTTCGAGCAAGGGTCAGGACTACCTTTTAAATTAGCATGACACTTAGGTGTGGTTACCCTCTACATTTAACCTAACACCCTGGGTGCGACAGTTTTAAACACTAGATATGTCCCACCTGCTGCGTTGTGTACTATCTAACTGACTCACGCCCACAATTACCCAAATTACGGAATTATTTTCAAACTACACATAAAGCTGGTGGGGAGCATGTTATTTACAAGACTACTAATTATTTACAAAACTACAACCCAGGACCTGTCTTTTGTGGGAGAAAGAAGAATGTTTGAGAAGAGGAAATACCAATTGCACTGCACTGCACCAATACACCATACACCCATATGCACCTAAATAAAAAAATGAACAAAAAGCACCATCACCAAAAAAAAATGCACAAAAACATTTCAAATTAATCAGTGATGATATCTTGTGCTTGGCTGCTGGGCCGATGGATCTTCTGGCTTCATGTTCTTCGGTGTGCCATCGTAAAAGTTTACCATCTTCTTCTCCTGACACACCAAAGATTATTAATAAAAAGTGCACAAACCGTGTCCGCTTTTTATTTCGGCCAGCAGGGCCAGCTTAGGTGGTCCGACTGCATGGCATGTGCACCACTTAAGAACAGTGGTCCGCAAGTAAGATGCTGCTGGCAGCAATGGTCTGCTCCAGCAAAGGTGCCAGGCCACAGAACGTGTGGTCCATATGGTGTACTGGTGCAGGCAGCCGGCAGCAGGGTGCAGCGCAAGAGTGCAGCCGCACAGCTCAGGGCACCTGCACGCTCCCCTCAACAAAAGACCATGCGTCCATGAGTGGGGAGGAAGACAAAGCAGAGGTTAGCGGGGGAAAGGGCGCAAGGGTACACGTCACAACAAGATAATGCGACATGAGGGGCGCGGGAGAGCGAGCGGAGAAAGCTCGTCCCTAGCCGTACATGACCCCCCATGTCAACCTACACTACCCTTGCCCCTCCCCGTATTTACACAAATTACAAATTCCGTCTCTACCGTCTTGCCTCCCATATCTCCCCCTATGCGAAATTCGTTTCCAATCCCTCCCAAGAAGGAAGGGATGGAATAAACACAATGTCTCACCCACGTCATGATGCGTCTTTCCATCCAAACATTTGCAAAACCTGGTGTGGAGTCCTGTCACCTCGGTGAGTGGATGTGTATGGTGCGAAGAGATTTTCATCCTAACTATCTTCTAATTGCCATTAACTCTTTTAAACTACCGGGGGTCTTGCCCTGCCAATCCAATTGGCCTCTTTACACTATGTGGTTCTAGAAACCAATTCCCATTGACGATCCTGTGGTGCTGTTCCAATTTGGGGTCTCACTCCCCCAATTTTTCTTACTGTGCCCTCGCACAATTTCGGGGATGGGTCGTGTGGCTCTACCAGCAGGTCTACCTACCTGCGCACCTCCGCCACTGACGTCGCCACCCGAGCTTGCCTAGATCCTCAACTACCCTAACCTGGGGAAGGCCCTCCTGGCTCTCTCACCCCACTAATGCCCTCCCTGGCATTGGGCTACCCGGGTCCTCTCTTAGGATCATCGGGCTCCGCTGAACTCTACTTCTGAACGCTGACTCTGCATGGCTCCCAGAGCCTACCTGCGGCCTCACCTGGCCGTCAGACTACCAGTGGCGGAGTGCCCCAATAACCATACTCACTAACAGGCTCACACGTCCAGCCATTCCACTTACTCATGCACCCCTCAAAGCAACAACTTGCTACTACACGCACCACAGGTGTCAATATCCAAACAATTTACCTACTCCCTCTACCTAACTTTAAACTACCCTCCCCGGGTATTCGTGAAGGGGTCCATCTTCCCCCATCCACTCCTTCGCACCATGCACTCCACACCACTCATTCCACACTCCATTTGCTCCACACCATTTATTCAAAACAACTCAGTATTCTCACTGTTTATCCACTTGCACCCCATGCAAGCCAATCACTCAATACACTTACACTTGTCTACAATACTCCATTCATACACTTTTACACACTCACACATCATTCTCGACCATTGCCTCATTTCCTCATGCTCACCACCAAGAATCTCATTCACAATTCCTCATTTGCGCCTAAAGCGCATCCTCAAGCTCACATGCACAGCAACATTTAATCTAACTATTTCCCTCGAAACCCTCGAGCTCCCCATCATCCCTTTACACGAAGCACATCCCCGGTCATTATCAACCATCTAATCTGACTATGTCCCCACGACTTGTACAATGTCCCTACTTACATCTCAAGTCTCCTATGGTCATCTTTTTAAATCCCTATCAATTATCCTCGCCTGCCCTAGCTAGTTCATACTGCCAAATCCCATAAACCTATAGCTCCTTTGCCCCAATGATGGGAGGGATGGTAGAGCTACCATCCCTCTACTTCGGGCACTATCTCCCACTATCACCCCCAGTCCTCTCACACTAAGAGCCCCCGTCATGTGAGGTACTGGGTCCTGCCTCGGCATCTAAAGACCAGGCGATCCATGAGGGTGCCTGTTCGCCGGTGTAGGGTCTCAACCGGTTGGCGTTGACGATCCGATGGAGGGCTCGTGGCCCCATCTTGATCTTAATGACCATGTCACAGACTTGCGACAGGACGATCCCCGGGCCTTTTTTTTTTTTTTTTGGTGAGAGGTGAGTTTGGGGCACCTACCCTTCCGCCTCCGGGGATTGAAGAACCAAATCTTCATCCCCGGAGCGTACTGACTCCCCTGGATCTGGTGGTCGTACCTGCGCTTCATCTTGGCACCCGCCAGCTGAAGCTGGCGGCATTCGAAGGCATGGACCCTCTCCATGCCTTCCTCCAAATGACGTGCATAGCCCTCCCTCGGCGGTGTATCGGTGGACTCTGGCACGGGACCGCATAGCAAGTCGGCGGGAGCCCGCAACTCCTACCCATACATAAGCAGCGCTGGACTGCATGTGGGGGCTCCGTGCTGGCTAGTTCGGTAGGCCATTAACAAATACGGGAGATGTTCGTCCCGGTCGTCCTGACGGGTGGTGGTAAATAATGCCAATTGTTGAACCAGGGTTCTGTTGAATCTTTCCACCATCCCGTCAGATTGAGGTCTTAAGGGCGTTGTTCTGGTCTTTCTAATTGACAGGAGCCTGAAAACATCTTTTAATAATTGGCTTTCAAAATTTCGACCCTGGTCGGTGTGCAGCTCCTCCGGAATCCCATGCCGACATACAAATCCTTCCACGAAGGCCTGTGCTACCACCCCGGCTTCTTGGTTGGGGAGGGCATATGCCTCCGGCCACTTGGTGAAATAGTCCATAACAACGAGGATGTACTTGTTACCTTGGCGGGTGCGGGGTAGTGGTCCTATAATATCCATAGCCACCCGCTCAAGGGGGGCCCCCACCTGGTGTAATTGAAGGGGGGCCCCCACCTGGTGTAATTGAAGGGGGGCCCTCATCCTCCGTGCTGGTCCCTTTTTATCAGTACAGGCGTCACATCTCCGACACCAGTCCTGTATATCGCGCCCCATATTTACCCAATAGAACCTCCGGCGGACCCGAGATGTTGTCTTTGTCCTGCCCAAATGGCCGCCGGAGCAGGTACCATGCACCTGCTGTAATATGATGTTCTTAAATTTGTCTGGGACTATCACCAGCCAGGAAGTTCTCTCAGAGGGAACCTCCACCCATTTGCGGTACAAGATGTTGTCTTTCAATTCCAGGGTTTGCCACTGAGCCCAATATGCCTTTGTTGGCGCCCCGAGGGGGGTGACCTCTTCCCCATTAGGTCTCTGTCCCAATCGAACCCATTCGTACACTGGTCCCAATACAGGATCCTGCCGCTGGGCCGTGCTCCAAGCCAATGTTCCGAATTCTTCATCTGCGGTTAGTGGCAAAATTGGCTCTCTTACCCGGGTTGCACGGACTACGAGGGTAGGGGTGGAATCTGCCAATTGTTCCCTCTCCTCATGTCTCGCACAAAATTTACAGTTTTCCCCCAAACAAGGACGTCGAGAGAGTGCATCGGCATTCCCATGCGCCTTCCCGGCCCTATGGGTCACACTGAAATCGTACTGCTGCAACTTTTCCAACCACCTTGCAATATGGCCCTCTGGTTCCTTGAACCGGAGGAGCCATTGCAAGGAGGAATGGTCAGTTCGAACCAGAAATTTCCGCCCGTACAAGTACGAGTGGAAATGGCTCATGGCAGTCAGCATAGACAATAACTCTTTACGAGTGACGCAATAATTTCGCTCGGGCCTACTCATGGCCCGACTATAATACGCGATCACTCTCTCCACGCCCCCCTGTGTCTGGGACAAAACTGCGCCCAATCCTTCCTGACTTGCATCCGTGTCCAGGGTAAATGTCCCCTCACTATTGGGGTATGCTAGAATGGGTGCGGATGTCAAACACCCCTTCAATGCTAGGAAGGCCTCTTGGCACTCCCTTGTCCAATTAAATCTCGTCCCCTTCTCCGTAAGCCGGTGAAGGGACCGGGCCAACTCTGCAAATTTTGCCACAAAACGCCGGTAGGAGGAGCAGAGTCCCAAAAATCCCCGCACCTCCTTGATGGTACGTGGTGCGGGCCACTCCTCTACTGCTATAATTTTGCCTGGGTCTGTTTTTACCCCCTCGCGACCAATGACGTGACCTAGATAGGCCACCTCTTTAGCAAACAAAGTGCATTTACTCGGACTCAGCTTTAACCCTGCCTGTCTAAGGCACCCAAACACCTGGTCTAAATTAGCTATGGCTTGGGGGAATGTTTTAGCATGTACCAGGATGTCATCCAGGTACACCAGGCATGACTGCCATGGCATGCCACCCAGTACATGCTCCATCAATCGTTCAAAGGTGGCGGGTGCATTACACAAACCAAACGGCATCACAGTGAACTGATACAGCCCCTTACCTGTGGAAAATGTCGTTTTCTCCTTCCCTGCCCTATCCATCTCCACCTGCCAATACCCACTCTTGAGGTCCAAGGTTGAGAACCTATTTGAGCCCGCAACGGCATCGAGGGTATCGTCAATTCTTGGCAGGGGATATGAGTATTTGAGTGTCACGTTGTTTAGCTGGCGATAGTCCACGCAGAAACACGTGGTCCCAACTTTCTTTTTGACCAGCACAACAGGTGACATCCAAGGACTTCCCGAGGGCTCGATGATACCTGCATCGAACATTTTTTCTACCTGCTCGTCAGCTTCCTCCCTCTTGCTCCAAGGGAGCCGTCGGGTGGGCTGACGAATAGGCAAGGCCTCACCGGTGTGGATCTGATGTTTCACCAGACCCGTACATCCAATATCCTCGGAGGGCAAGGAGAAGATATCCAAATGGGATTCAATTAATTTGTGTAAGGCCTCCCTCTGGGTACCCTCCAACTCTATACGCTACTACGATTTACCATCTCACAAATGGGATCGGGCCAATTCCTAGTACTTTTTGAAGACTCCCTCTGGGGCCGGCCCGGCTGGACATTCTCGTCCCTCACTGGCGCGACTTCGTTAACTGGTGTGCAGCCGGCTATCTTCTTGCCCCGTCCTATAGTGCGTGGTTCCGTACTAATATTAATAACTCGGACGGCCACCACTGGCCCGGCCGTTTTTACGAGGTTGCGGCCCACGACTAAACCCGGGATGGACTGCGCTGCCACCGGTTCGACTAGGCCGCAGGACTCCTGCCATGTTGGGTGATCTAGCCATCGGGCCGGCACTATTGCCTCGGCCCTCGGGGGAATGGTCACGGCTTCAGAAGCCTCCATCTACGTCCTCTCGGCCGTGCTCACCCCCCTTAATGGCAGCTCATCTATTCCCACTTGCTGGGTCCCCCGGCACAAATCGATTTTACAACCGCTGATAGTCAACAGATCCAACCCTATTAAGCATGGGTCGCACACCTCTGCCACCCAAACTTATATCTCCCTCTTTACCGACCCCAACTTGAGGGTTACAAAACCACGCCCTGTGATGGGGGCCGTTACCCCGGTAGCCAGCTGCAAACTATAATTTTCCAGACGCTGGATTTTAGCCCAGCCGTCTGCACTCGAATTAAGGATCACAGGGCTGATGATCGTGGTGCTCGCTCCTGTGTCCACTACGGCGTCTACCCCCACGCCAGCAATTTTGCACCGAATTGTCAAGCTACCTGTACCAATTTGGCCACAATAAATGACCTGTCGCGTCAATGAGGGCGCTTCACCATCCCCTACTACCGAACACGGCCGTATATGCTCGGCACTTACTACTTTCCCAGGCCCTGGCAGGGGGGGGGGGGTGTCTGGGGACGGCTAGTCCGACCCGTACGAGGTGGAGTTGATGGTCTCGGCTGCCGGGGTCCATCCCGGTGCGGAGCTCGACACTCCCACGCACGGGGACCCAGCCGGCTACAATTGAAGCACTCACCTGGTAAGGTACTTGCCTCCTGAATTCCAAATTCCCCCCCCTGAAAGTCCTAATTGGGGCATTTTCTAATTGGGGCATTGGGTTGGGGCATTGGGTCCTAATTGACTTCCGTTTCCGGTCCCTGGAGCAAGGAAGCATCTTCGACCTCTGGACGGCAGCAAAAGTTTTTTTTTTTTTTCCATTCGTGTCTTCGTCAATTTCTACTCGTTTTTTATTGTGCATGTGTTGCAGTGTGTTTTCCAGTTGGTGTTGATTTGCAATTCTTGCAAACTTTTGTATAATTTTATCGTTTTCTGTCCCACCGCGTGCGTGGCCTGGTTTCTCTCGGCTTCCCTACCCCCATAGGTGTTCTGTGAATTTAAGTTCTTTCCTTCGCTGTATTGCTTATTTCTTAGATTTTCTCTTCTCCACCTAACTTCCCCGAACATCGACCACTTGTCTCACGTTTTAAATCTCTTCAAAGTCTCTGTCACGTCTCTTCAAAGCTGTCCATGCGCGCACGCTTTCGAAGTTAAGTAACTTTTCACAATTGTGTTTTTGTCGAAACTGTATCTTTCTTTCGGTGTGTGTAACTATTGGTGTGTCTTTAATAGTATTCTTGGTGTTAGTTTTTCATACCTGTGTACAGAATCGTCGGTTAGTTCGTGTCACGTATTCTGAGGCCTAGTGTAGTACTAGTAGGCTACTGTGTCTGACCTTGGCTTGAGGCTTTGTTTCTGTCTCAGCGGTTCTTCGATTGCGCTCGCAATTACTTTCGGTCTCTATTTTTCACGTTTCATGTTCCGTCTCTGTCTCTGTTTTCATCTCAACTCAAAAAATAAAAATAAAAAAAATCCCTTCTCTGTTCTTATCCATTGGTCGTTCTTATTTGTTCGTTGGTTCTTCAACCACGGCTGTTCGTCATCACGTGTTCACGTCGTTAAAAAATGTTTCAACTGTCCCCTGAACTGTATTCTGTCATATACTATTACACCTTTTTCTTCTAATTCTATAAAAGGATGCTTTCGACTTGTTCACCAAATCTATTCATTCCAAAAAAAAATTCCATCTCTTACAGTTACAGTTCCTCTTTTCTACATTCCCTAAACTCTCCAGAACTTCACCCATCCTTCAGCGTCCTCAAACGTATTTTTGACTCGAAGGTCGCAAGAAACTCATTTTGCAAGCAATGTTCGTTTCCCATTAATCGTACATTTTTCAAAATCCAATCTCACCCCTCCCTTCCAAATCTTCCCCATCACCGCTTCCCTCCAAAACTTCCCCATCACCCCTTCCCTCAAAAATTTCCCATCACCCCTCCCCTTCAAAACTTGCCCATCACCCCTCCCCTCCAAATCCACACCCTTGCCCCTCCCCTACAAATCTTCCCCATCACCCATCTCTTTCAAATATTCCCCCTTGCCCCTCCCCTCCAAATCTTCCCCATCACCCATCCCTTTCAAATCTTCCCCTTTGCCCCTCCCCTCCAAATCTTCCCCATCACCCATCCCTTTCAGATCTCCCCCCTTGCCCCTTCCCTCCGAAACTCCCCCCACACCCCTCCCCTCCGAGACCCTCCCTCACTCCTCCCCTCCAAGACTCCCCTCTCACCCCTCCTCCTCAAAGCGTCCTCCCCGCTTCTTCCCCCTTCCAACTTTCACCTTCATCTCCCTCAACCTTCTGCCTCACTCTTCCCCCTCCTCAAATAACACTTCACTGCGCCTCACCCAATCACCATCAAACCTTTTGTCCGCCCCATTCTTCCCTTTCTCCAAGCTATTCTGATATCTCTGACACACCTTCAACAGCTCTCCCTACCTCTTCCTCCTCTTCCACATCTTAGCCTACCGACCCCCCCCCCCTCTCCTGTTCTGTATCCGATGCTCCCCCTTCCTCTTCTTTAACAGTATGGACCTCAAACATCCGGGGCCTTCGCTCAAACTTGACTGATCTCTCCATACAGGTTGCTTCTGACAAACCAGACATGATCTGCTCAACAGAAACTTTCCTCCTTCATGATGTCTCTGATTCCTTGGTATCTCTCCCAGGTTACTCCCTCCTCCGGTATGATAGACCTGAGCCTCGTCCTGGAGGCGGGATTGCTATCTTTATAACAAAACTCTCTTCCTCACTCGCCCTGCACTGCCCTCTCTCCACCTCACCCCCAGGAATGCCTTTGGCTACGGCTTCCCCTTCGCTCCCACCTTTTCTTCATATGTGTGTTGTACCGTCCACCAAACAGTGATGACTCCATCTACATCTCGCTGTCTGATAACATGGACCAACTTCTATCTACCCATCCCAACTCTCTCTTCCTATATGTGGTGATTTCAATTGTCACCATGCCAGTTGGCTGGGTGTGGGTACCGCTCTCACCAGCCATGGATCTTCAGCAAAGGACTTCTGTGACTCACTGGGACTGACACAATCTGTCAATTTCCCGACCCGGATCTCAGTCAACGGAGCATCTTCTCTTCTGGACTTGGTTATGACTAACTTCCCTGAAAATGTCTGCTGCTCTTCTTCTGCTCCAATCGGCTCATCTGATCATGTGCTTGTTAAAGTGGACATCTCTCTGACCATTCTCAGAGAGCCTCCTCAGCGTCGACGAGTCTGGCATTTCACTCAGGCCAACTGGCACGGTCTTCAAGCAGCCATCAATCATCTGGACTGGTCTCCCATCGCTACCGCCTCTGACATCAACTCATACTGGGAATTCTTCCAAAGTAAATTGCTCTCTCTAATGCACAGATTTATCCCATCTCGTCTTCAGTTGTCATACCCTTCCTCCCGTCCATGGTACACGGAATCTTGTGGTGAGGCTATTGCCCAGAAACAACTTGCTTTCGTCTCCTGGAAAGCAAATGCAACGGAAGGAAATCTCATTTCCTTTCACAAAGCCCGAAACAAGTGTGTGTCCACCCTCAGGAGAGCCAGGAAACAATATCTCTCCGTTCTCAGGACAGAACTCTCTTATCTGTCTCCCTCTTCCAAATCCTGGTGGCGTCTGGTCAAATCCGATTCTGGTGTTTGTTCCCCCTCCATCCCCTCCCTCACCTCAAACGGCCACACGGCTGACTCCGCACGTGAAAAAGCTGAATGCCTCAACTCTGTGTTTGCCTCTAAATCTTGTGTCCCAAACCCATCCCTCTCTGTACCCACTGTACCCAGTCGTACCCAGCTGCTCCTGGACTCTGTGTCCTTTCCTCCTGACAAGGTGGAAAAGTTTCTGTCAACCCTCGACACCTTGATTCTGCAACTGGACCTGACGGCATCAGCCCACGGGTCCTAAAATCTTGTTCTTCCGCTCTTTCACTCCCTCTCTCTGTTCTCTTCACCCTCTCTTTTGCTCAAGGTCATCTGCCATCTGCTTAGAAATCTGCCAACATCACTGCTTTGCACAAAAAGGTGCAAAAACAGATCCCAGCAACTACAGACCAATCAGCCTTTTCCCAATTATCAGCAAAGTCATGGAATCCATCATTGCTTCAGATATGAAATCTTTCCTCTTCTCCATTGGCTTGATCTCTGATCATCAATTTGGTTTCAGACCTGGTCACTCTACTCTGGACATGCTGCTTCTGCTTTCTCAACAATGGATGGAGGTCCTCAATGCCAAACAGGAAATTAGAGCTGTCTCCCTTGACATATCACATGCCTTCGATACGGTCTGGCACCCCACTCTGCTCACCAAACTCTCCTCTGTTGGTATCCATGTAAATCTCCAAGCATGGCTGGCGGACTTCCTCTCTGGTCGTAGTCAACGTGTGGCCCTGAATGGGTTCTATCATCTCCTCTTCCTGTTCAGGTTGGAGTTCCCCAAGGCAGTGTTCTGGGCCCTGTGCTTTTTCTGGTCTTCATCAATGATCTATCAGACTCTCTTGAAAATCCTCTCTATCTCTTTGCTGATGACTCTACTCTCTGTCGCTCCATTCTTCATCCCTCAAATCGGCAGTCTGCAGCCTCCTCACTCTCTGCAGACCTGGACAAAATCACAGACTGGGCAAACAAGTGGAACATGTCTTTCAATCCTGAGAAATCTCACACTCTTACGATGTCTCTCCGAAAAGACCGACTGGACAACCCTCCCATCCACTTTCTGAATAATCCTCTCCAAGAAGTTCTGTCACTCAAGCTTTTGGGTCTCACTATCTGCCATGATCTTTCCTGGGAAAACCACATTTCAAATCTGGCCTCCAAAGCCAGTCGCCGACTGGGCATCCTCCGTCGTGCGAAGTCCTTCCTTGGCACACCTGAGCTCCTCACAACATACAAGGCTTTCATCCGCAGCTCAATGGAATACTGCTCTCCCCTCTGGGCTGGTGCTCCTGCTTCACACCTAGCTCGTCTTCACGCTGTTGAAACCAACGCATTCAGAATCAATGGAATCTCCCGCGATGAAGCTAACTCCAAGGGCCTCTCACTCACTCACCGCAGGCAGGTTGGTGGTCTTTCCGTCTTCTACCGACTCCTCTCTGGCCTTGCCCCCCCCCCCCCCCAGCTCTCTCTGGGCTCTGTCCGGCAAATATTCCTACAGGTCGCACAAGATCTGCCTGCAACCCTCTTATGGTTAAACTGCCAAAACTAAGACTCTCTGCTCACCTTCACTCCTTCATTCCTCTTTTCTCCCGCCTCTGGAACAAACTCCCTCACTCTCTTCAATCCCACTCCACCCTCCAGGTCTTTAAAACAGCTGTTCACCACCATCTCTTATCTTCCCACATCCAAAACCTTGATCTTTTCTATCCCCGCTAATTTCACCCCAATTCCACTTTTTTGAAATACCAACTTCTGTCCTGGAAGTCCTTGGTGTCCTTGTGTTTTATACTTCTCCCACCCCCCCCCCCTTCCCACGCCTCCTCCCCCCAAGCCCTCTCCCTCCCACACATCTCCCTGCTCTTAAATGTTGTGTGCTCTCAAGTGTTTGTGTGCTTCCCCTTCTCTTGTCTTCCGCTCCCTCTTTTTTATATATTTTGTTTGTCTGGTTGATTTGTTTGTGAAGTAAATGTCAGCTCTTTCACGAGCCTCGATTCAGTATACAAAAAAAAAAAAAAAATTGTCCGTGGGTCGTGTCCCCACCGACCGGGGGCCACCTTCGGAGCCGCCTGCTATGGTCCAGGTCCCGCCAGGCGCTGGTCCACCAGCCTTCAGACCATGCTTTCCAGGTCAGGGCCCCTTTCAGGGGCGGGCCCACTCAGGGGGCCGTCACCAGCCACGGGCCCTACCTGGTGCACCGCCAATGTGTGGCGCTCACTTCCCCGGGCCAGGGGCCTCGCTGCTTCCCAACGGGCCGCAGCGTCGGCCGCCTGGCTCAAGGTCCACGAGCACCACATGGCGAGCTGCTGTCGAAGCTCGGGGTCCGGGAAGGCCTGGATGAAATGGTCCAGTGCCAGGCTTTCCTGGGAGGCCGCCGCCATGTCTGCATGCGCAATCCCTACCATGCGGTGAATGTCATAGGCCAGCTCCCCGATGGTCTCCTGGGACTTTCTCTTTCGCACCGCGAGCTGAGCTTTAACAAGCTCGCTCTGCTGTTCAATTCCGAATCGATTAATTAAGGCTGCACGGAGTGCTGGCAGGGTGATACACCTGGTGGTAAAGCTGTCAGCACCCCACGAGGTGTACTCCACCTTCGTCCAAATTCCAACTATTCCCCCTACACACATGGTCGAAATGTGCCAGGTCCGCCCTCAAATCACTCTTGCCATCATACGGCGCGAGTGGAACCTTATGGCTGCTCGAAGGCCGGACCCCGTGCATCGCTCCCTGCGGAATTAACGTGGGGACGAACCGTTCAGGCCCCCACAGTACACTATTCCCGGGGGGCTCGCGTGCGTCCCCCCGTCCCTCTAAAGACGACCCCTGTCTGTGTCGATGCTTGGGTCGCCTCGTCGCAACCTGCTACCCATTCCATACTCGCACACCCCAGCTCACCAACACCTCTCACACTCCCCATGGTCGGACATCCCTGCGCACACTCTCTCTCCACACACTCCGGACCAGTCGCACACCTTACCATTGGCCGCTCACGATCGCCCGGGTCTATACCAAGCCCCAAGCTCGCTGAACCTCCCCTCACACCATATACATTTCCGACCATATCGCCACTCACCTCGGCGCTTCTTCCTCTTTGCTCCTCCTCCACCACCTGCAAACTCTTTATTTGGTTAGCAAGCACGTCATCACAACGTGAGCACAGACCTTGTACAAATTCCATCACCTCCTCCTTTATTTCATTCTTAGTCTCCCTTCGTCTCTTTTTAATTTCACTCACCCCTTCTTCTACCTCCTCCAACTTTTGTTTCACCCCCTCTATTTCCCGGTGCGCCCCCACAATTTCTTCTTCTAAGGCCACCTTGGTCGTCTCTATATCGTTCCTGATTTGTCGTTCTCTTGCCCCTGTAGAAGAAATTTGTGTGATGACTCAAGACTCCAATGACCGGACACAGGTTTACAAAAGGTCTGGTTTATTAACTGGTTATTCACTTCATTCCATTTACCAAATAATACCGCATAATTCAATGGCTGAGATTAACTCTTTTCACATGGTCCTTCTCGTTCGGCTGATGTTCCTCCGACACTCCCGTTGGTCAGAGCTCCTCGCAGCAAGTTCTCCTTTTGCTCAAAGTCCCTTCTGTTTATATCGGCACACTTCAGTTAATCCTCTGTCCGCTGAAATTGTAATCCCTTCTCCGCTGACGTTACTGGTCGCCTCCCTGGCACCAGCTAGCCCCCCTCCTGCTGTGAGTTCCATTCACCAAACAATAGGGGGGTGCTTCAGCCAGGGGCTGTGACCAGGTGGACAAGAGATTATCATGTTCGGGCGCATTCCTGACTCATTTACAAACTCGTCTTTCACAGAGTTTGCATGTAAAATGTATCTGTTTTGTTACCAGGTTAATTAATAAGTTACCAGTGCCAATTAATAAGTTACACTGAGTTACACTTCCACAATTCCCTCATCTTTTTGTTTTTTGTTTATATTAACCATTAATCTAAACATCAATATAAGTAAACAATCAATCACTACAAGTAAACATCATTACAAGTGTAAGTAAATAATCAATCACTACAAGTAAACATCATTACAAGTATAAGTAAATAATCAATCACTACAAGTAAACATCATTACAAGTATAAGTAAATAATCAATCATTTTGGTAATCAAATTCCCTTGGGCATACACCGTCATCCTGCAAGAATCACAAAACATTTCGTTGGTCATTGACTCCTTCCATATCGTTCAATCTATTGCATTTGCATCACAAATATATTTTCAAAACAACACTTCACCATCACCAAGATACAACAATTTCACTTCATTTTCAAGTTTTGTAAAGCATCTGCACCATCTGGCAAAAAACGTTTGCCTCCACACAAATGTTGACTTTGTTTGAAAGGAAGGGCTGATCACTTGTGTTTGAATCCTGGTATGAAACATTTTCTCCTAATGTCTTCATAGCTCCTGCACTACTTCGTGTAGGATTTCGCTGTTGTGGTAACATTGCGGAGTCATAGACTGACCCTGCTCTCCTTGTAGCATTCTTGCCACTTTTTGCTGTAAACCATAGTAATTCCTGAACAAGGCCTTCACCCAGTTGTAGTCGACTTGCCTCCTCCCTCATTGTGAGTGGGCAGCAAGTATTGGTGTGACGTTGATTGGCCAGCAAGATGTGGAACAGGGATGCCGGATGCATCCACAATGATGTTGGGACCATGGTGTTCCGGTCATTCATGGTCCTTACCAGGAGCAACCAGCAGAATCGTGCACAGCTGTTGTGACAAGGGCACAGCCGTTTTTTGCAGCTCCATGCTGGTTCCCCGGACGTTGGTGAAGTAATAACATATGCCCCCGCATTTCACAGAGGTTGCAAGTAAAATGTCGTTGTCCTGCAACTTCTGATGTGGTGAATGTTCGAAGCCTTCGAACAAGAGTAAGTGATCGCCTTTCTTTCATATGTTGCAGTGTGATCCAGGCAAATGGTCACATAAATTTCCTTGGTGAAGGTAAGCATTCATCTCCAAGTTACACGGGAGAATGTCTTCATCATTCTTTGAGAAAGAGGGTGTATGCCATGATTAACTTCATTTTTTAGCCACAAATTTTCTTTCTCGAACTTCTTCCCAATTCCGTTAGCAATCCCTCCAAAATGTGATCTCGTCTTATCCTTATGCTCAGTCACATCTGAATCTGCTTTCCGCACACACTGAATCAGATAGGGTACATCTTACCATGAAATCAGCATAATCATGTATATCTTCCGACAGTTTCACATTCAACAATTTGTTGTTTTTTCCTTAACACATTCAAAAAGTTATATTCATTTATATGCGTCATACAAATAATATTCAATCTGGTATGTATTTCACTACTAAACTAAGAATAGCATTCACCATTGCTTTCAGGTTAATATAGTTCAAAAATTAACTCATGCAGGTATTTTAGCACTACTCTAAGAAAATAAATTGTATATGATTACAATCACAAACGGGAATATCTAATTCCCAACAACAATTTTCCCAAACCAACAAATTAAGCATAATGTATTATTACCATAATTCCTCTCCACTTTTTCTTTTCCCTCTTTTTTCCTAACAGTGTGTCACTCGTGGTGATATGAGTTCACTGATATTGTAATTGACACAACTCATAACATTGTCGTTATGCCATTATCTTAATTCTACTGTTTATGTCGCCATAAAAGTCTTCCTTTTCTGGTTCCACATTTCTTTCCTCATTTGTCACTTCATGCGTTATCATCGTGTTGTTGGTTACCTTATTCAAACACACCGTCACTAAGGCTTTCAAGCAAGCCACCACTAAAACAATTGCCAATATAACTACTAAACCAACAAACAAGTCTGCTACTCCTTGTATATATTCATACCTATGACATAGTTATATGTCGATGACATTTAACATTATATACCAAACTAACAAGCTTCCTAAAAGGTAAATAAAGAAAATCCCTTAATATATAACATAATCAGATTATTTGTCTTGCCCTGATCCCCCTATCTCCCTGGGTTGAACTCAATCCCCTGATCATGAGTGTAGTTGTGATACATTTTTCACTCATGTTGTATTAATATCAGCAGGTAATTGTATGTCATGTAGGCAAATAAATGTCACTATCCCAAGTAGGAATATCACATGTTGAAAATGTAATGTTTATCAATGCAAGGGGTGTTAAAATGTAATTCAAATGACTGTAAATCACGACTATCATTTATCTACCACTGAATGTTCTGCTGGGCTGCTAGGTGCAGCCTCATTTTCTGTGGGATCGTCTACCTTAGCCCCATGTGCTTGTTTGCAATGAGGGGCATGAATCCAACTTTCTATTTTGGGTCCATATTCGTTTCTATTCTTATCAATCTCCTATGGTTTATCATTTCGTTCCAAGATACCGCAACCAAAGGTTTTAACCAAAGCTCTACCAAACTATTTCCAATTTGAACAAAAAATGCCAGTGAAACAATGATTCGAAGAATTAACTTCAAGGGGTCAATGAATTTATTCTATAGCCAGATCTAATTTTCCCATCCAATAGTTTGCCTTGCCACATGTCATATTATAACACCTTAATAAACCTTCGAAAAATGTTTCCCATCTCAACAAATTTCCTTTTTTTTTCAAATAGCCATGTGTAACTTACGTATTTAACTACAATTTCCTCTCAATTTGTTTGGCCTAACTGGCCGCAAAAGTGGCTGCCAGCATGCAGTACCGTTTTTTATCTACCAAGGAAGTGCTCGTCCACATAAGATCTCTACCAAAATGTTGTTTGTAAAAAACAAATCTGGGATTTCTGATTACATGGATGCACACTCTCAGGACATTTTCAGGCTGCTGTTAACAATCCACTACGATGACTTAATTCCTTTACCCACAATCAAATAATTAGTACAAATTGAGGATATTATCCCTATCACATTCTTTTATAGATTCATTATGTTGGATCTAATTTTTTTTCCCAATAATTTTCCACTGCTGTAAGGCGGAACAATAGCTCTCATAAGTCTTAGTAATATCGTACTTAATTTGCCCAGCAGCGAATAATTTATTTACTATCCTTTCTCATCTGTTAACCAGTGACTTTGTTTAAACTCCAGAACTGAAAACCCACAATAGTTCAAACCAGCAAAATTTTCTTTACTATTTTCCCATATCATCTATGCCTAAAACACATCCATACATACAGCACAATTTATATGCTGATAAAATTCAAGTTTATATATATAAAATCCATGAGCAGAGTATTCTGGGAAGTCAGTGTAAGACCTCTCCCAAATTTGGCTAATTTTGTACTCCCACATTTTTTGTACTCCCACATTGTGTACTCCCACATTGGAACTATCTATTTTCAGACAAGGCACACTGTCGGTGTCAACAATCTTGTAAGATTGATACACAAAAACACACACACACATGCATTATGCATATTTGTTTGCGTTGGAACCATTATTTACAGATCAGATGGGTGTCAATTTTATTTCAATTTCATAAAATTTGTCAATCAAATTAAAATGCTTATACACAAATAAACTAAAAGTCTATTCTTAGAAAACCCCTATGATGTCACATTGAAATTACCCTTTCAGTTCCCACCATAATTTATCCAAATTTGACTACACACCCATTTGCATGTCAGTCGACCACTGACCTATCAATCATGCGGAACACTAGTCCGACATTCCCACCTGATCATCATGTGACCCTTGTCCCTTGGTTTCAAAAATTTGCAAAGCAATTGTTCCAACTTTGTAAATTTAAAATTGTGTGCCCAACATAAAAGATCCAATTTCGGCATGTGATCAATTAATTACTAATTTGCTTACAAGCAAAAGAAAAAATGAATAATTCTTGCTCCGAAAACTTTTCAGACCCAAGAATCATCGACAGTTATTCATGTTTGTCCAGTAATCAAATCTGTTGAGGCCAATCATCATTTGGGATTTGCAGCAATGAAGGCCTAATCATTGTCTGAGGTATCGGTCAGCACTGGTACCCTTGATCTTGGTTTACCCTATTAACTTGTCTTCCTTTTGGTATACGGACATCCTCTTTTCCAATGTCCCATCCGTCCACACTTGAAACACCGGTTTCTGTCGTTGTCTGATCTGTGCACCTGTGCATTTGTATTGCTGGGCTGCATCTCTACATCCCTGAGTTGCCACTGCAATCTCTCGTTGTCTCCTGAAACACGAAAAAATTCTCTGTACCGTCCTTTTTGGGGAGACAACTGGAAATCTGATGGGACAACTGTCACTTTCATTCCTAATTTCGAGGGCAGTTGTGCATTTGTCTCCTCCACTGTATCCTGTATCCTTTTTATTTTAAATTCTAGATCCGTTATCCGTTCTTGCTGTTCCCGTTGTCTGGATTCACCATCCCAAAGATGGAATGCAAGCCAGTCTACCGTTAGATTCTGTCTCTTCCTGGCTTTCAATCTTTGTTCCAATCTTTTCAATCGACTTCGCTCAAATGTACCATCTCTTGGAAACTCCTCATCATGTCCCTTTGTCCACAAATACCAATTCTCGACCTGCCTTATAGCTTCTGCACCATAACGGTCGTACATATGATGTGTACAAGTACCTTTTTGTGGAATTTCTGGTTGTCCTTGTGTATTCTTGCAGGCTCCATTTCCCATTCTGCCTTTTATCAAAGTAGCGTTGGATGTGTTGTAGCTTGTTCCAGGTTCCTCTAAAGCTTCACTCGTACCTCCAGGAAGGATCTCTCCACCTGTTCACACGGTGATTTCCAGAGAATCTCCCTCAGCTGTGGCTTTTGCACAATCCAATCTCACAGATCAGTATTTGCAGATGAGCCGGAGGGTCAGTATGAAATGGGTGAATCCTCAGGTGTCCGCTCTGTTTGACGGGGAAATCACACAATGGTAACCGCACATATATATCTGTATATAAACTCACCACCTTGCTCAATTTTCCCAGGTTGTCTCCACATTGATAATATCTCGCAAAGATATCAAAGCTTCTTTCTTGAGACCGCATTTTCATCAATCAAACAATCAATATATTCAATTCAATTTATTCAGTTCAATTTATTCAGTTAAATTTATTCAATTTCAATTAATTCATCAATATTCATCAATAAATCAAATTAATCATTTTGAATGACTCCTTGCATAAGCCCTTTCCCCAATGATGTCAGGACAGGTCCATCCATTGACTGAGATCGACTCTCATCGGTCGTCACCTCTGGTTCGTACCTCATGTCAATTGATGAATCACCGTCCTGTCCTAGGGTCATATCTGACATATTTCCCCATTTTGCCTGGTCTCCACAAATTTTCTTTGCAGCCACTAAAGGCAACTCATCCTTTATTCGTGAGACAGCCAAAATGGATGGCAGATATTAAAGTTCATTGGAAAAATATCTCATCATTTTTTCCTTTAATAGTACCCAAAATCTCTTGGCAATTTAAATTTCGTAAAACTCCTGAAATAAGACTTTAAAATTCCTTCAATCATGCTAAATTTTGAAACTCCATCGCTTGTAACACCCAATTTATCCCATAGGGCTTGAAAGTTCTTTCCCAAGTTCATGCAATCATTCTGCATTTGAACCCTATGATATCATTCATAATAATCATCATGATTTTATAGTCATGGTCCTATCATAATCATCTATTTAAAACGAACATTTCCTTTATCACCACAGCTATGTGGTATAATCAACAATAGAATAAAACTGTACATAGCAACAGGCTACCTCATGGCCACTTAGTATACCTATTGACAATAAGTCATAACAATATCGAATAATCATTGAACAATTCAAAAATCGCTTCCACTGCTCCAGCCGCAGCATTCGTCATTTTGTCTGCTCGTCCGCATGACCAAAACGAAATAAAGGGAGCTCAACCATTACACAGCGCTTTTAATGGCGCATGCCATAGGACCTCAACGCAATTTCGACTCAGCCAGAAAACGAGCAAATTTTGCAGGATGTTAACTGGAATTAGTCGTGAAAATATATCCAAAATACACAAAAAATACACACCCACAAAAATAAACAACAAACCCAAACAAACCCAAGGTCGACCCTCTTACACAGTAAATTACATCATTTCAGCATCGTATTGATTGCTGAAATATTCCAGGGTTTATACACACCTTAAAAGAGGTATGCGTGGTGTTGCCCCCTCCCACGTTTATTCCAGGGTTTATACACACCTTAAAAGAGGTATGCGTGGTGTTGCCCCCTCCCACTTTTAATTCCTCATTAAATTCCTCATTAAATTCCTCATTAAATTACTTATTAAATTACTTATTAAATTACTCATTAAATTACTCATTAAATTACTCATTAAATTACTCATTAAATTACTCATTAAATTACTCATTAAGTTACTCATTAAATTACTCATTAAATTACTCATTAAATTACTCATTAAATTACTCATTAAGTTACTCATTAAATTACTCATTAACTTAACTTACATAGTTTCAGCATTGTATTGATTGCTGAAATATTCCAGGGTTTATACACACCTTAAAAGAGGTATGCGTGGTGTTGCCCCCTCCCACGTTTATTCCAGGGTTTATACACACGTTAAAAGAGGTATGCGTGGTGTTGCCCCCTCCCACTTTTAATTACTCATTACATCGTTTCCATTAAAAAACATCGCTTCTACTGCTCCAGCCGCAGCATTTGTCACTTTGTTTGCTCATCCGCATGACCAAAACGAAATAAAGGGAGCTCAACCATTACACAGCGCTTTTAATGGCGCATGCCATAGAAACTCAACACAATTTCGACTCGGCCAGCAAACGAGCAAATTTTGCAGGATGTTAACTGGAATTAGTCGTGAAAATATATCCAAAATACACAAGAAATACACACCCATACAAATAAACAACATTTATTCCGTTCAACAGAACAAACATTTCCTCTATCATGACATGCATGTCTTCAAAATTATATGACCAAGAGAAAAAGTAAAACTAATTAACACTGCGGGCAGTGATGATCCGGGGACCATACCGCTCCATCCTGATTGGACGAGTGTGTGCTAGAGTCGTTAACAACGACAGTCCAGATCCGATTGTTCAAAATTTCAATTCAATCGATCGAAAAATGAACGCAGGGATGCATTTTAAAGGTGCGGTGGCACTAACTGAGTTGCCACGAATATGGCCACGAAATTGCCAATATGGCCATCACAAAATATTTTCCTTAATCAATTGGCTCATAGCATAACCAATCTGCAAGTATTTCATCCGAAGATGTATCTCTGAGGACTTTTAATTAAATAAGTCATTTATAAATCAACGAGTTAATTTATTAAATGATTAATCAATAAATCAAAATTTTCCTTGACAGCCACATCACTCGGTCAGTGTCATGTCCAAATATCAGCTTCCTTACTCAAAAGGTGCCTGAGTTAATGTAATGTAATTACTGTAATAAGATTACTGCAATTACTGTAATGATTACTGTAATTACTGTAATTACCGGAACTGTAATTACTGTAATTACCCCAGGTAATTACTGTAATTACCCCAGGTAATTACTGTAATGTAATTACTGTAATGTAATACGAAATGTAATTAATTAAATAAGTACTTCCTTAATCGCTAATAATTAAATAACTCGTGAATTCTTATCCGATTTACTTAACATTTGAGTGTCCCCAAAACGTTGGAGCAAAACGTTGCAACAACGAAAGTGAAACGTTGTGGCGACGTTGTGGCAACGTCAGCAAACCACAACATTTGAATGTTCCCAAAACGTTGGAGCAAAACGTTGCAACAACGAAAGTGAAACGTTGTGGCGACGTTGTGGAAACGTCAGCAAAACCCAACAAACAAGAACAGTACACATTTCCTGTAATTATCTCTCATAATCACAACAAGAACAGTACACATTTCCTGTAATTATCTCTCATACTCAACAAACAAGAACAGTACACATTTCCTGTAATTATCTCTCATACTCAACAAACAAGAACAGTACACATTTCCTGTAATTATCTACTCACCAAACAAGAACAGTACACATTTCCTGTAATTATCTCTCATAATCACAACAAGAACAGTACACATTTCCTGTAATTATCTCTCATACTCATCAAACAAGAACAGTACACATTTCCTGTAATAATCTCTCATAATCACAACAAGAACAGTACACATTTCCTGTAATTATCTCTCATACTCAACAAACAAGAACAGTACACATTTCCTGTAATTATCTACTCACAAACAAGAACAGTACACATTTCCTGTAATTATCTCTCATAATCACAACAAGAACAGTACACATTTCCTGTAATTATCTCTCATAATCACAACAAGAACAGTACACATTTCCTGTAATTATCTCTCATACTCAACAAACAAGAACAGTACACATTTCCTGTAATTATCTCTCATAATCACAACAAGAACAGTACACATTTCCTGTAATTATCTCTCATAATCACAACAAGAACAGTACACATTTCCTGTAATTATCTCTCATACTCACCAAACAAGAACAGTACACATTTCCTGTAATTATCTCTCATAATCACAACAAGAACAGTACACATTTCCTGTAATTATCTACTCACCAAACAAGAACAGTACACATTTCCTGTAATTATCTCTCATAATTACAACAAGAACAGTACACATTTCCTGTAATTATCTCTCATAATCACAACAAGAACAGTACACATTTCCTGTAATTATCTCTCATACTCAACAAACAAGAACAGTACACATTTCCTGTAATTATCTCTCATACTCAACAAACAAGAACAGTACACATTTCCTGTAATTATCTCTCATAATCACAAACAAGGACAGTACACATTTCCTGTAATTATCTCTCATACTCAACAAACAAGAACAGTACACATTTCCTGTAATTATCTCATAATCACAACAAGAACAGTACACATTTCCTGTAATTATCTCTCATAATCACAACAAGAACAGTACACATTTCCTGTAATTATCTCTCATACTCAACAAACAAGAACAGTACACATTTCCTGTAATTATCTACTCACAAACAAGAACAGTACACATTTCCTGTAATTATCTCTCATACTCAACAAACAAGAACACAAACAAGAACACACAACAAACACACATTTCCTGTAATTATCTCTCATAATCACAACAAGAACAGTACACATTTCCTGTAATTATCTACTCACCAAACAAGAACAGTACACATTTCCTGTAATTATCTCTCATACTCAACAAACAAGAACAGTACACATTTCCTGTAATTATCTCTCATACTCAACAAACAAGAACAGTACACATTTCCTGTAATTATCTCTCATACTCAACAAACAAGAACAGTACACATTTCCTGTAATTATCTCTCATACTCAACAAACAAGAACAGTACACATTTCCTGTAATTATCTCTCATACTCATCAAACAAGAACAGTACACATTTCCTGTAATTATCTCTCATAATCACAACAAGAACAGTACACATTTCCTGTAATTATCTCTCATACTCAACAAACAAGAACAGTACACATTTCCTGTAATTATCTACTCACAAACAAGAACAGTACACATTTCCTGTAATTATCTCTCATAATCACAACAAGAACAGTACACATTTCCTGTAATTATCTCTCATAATCACAACAAGAACAGTACACATTTCCGGTAATTATCTCTCATACTCAACAAACAAGAACAGTACACATTTCCTGTAATTATCTACTCACAAACAAGAACAGTACACATTTCCTGTAATTATCTCTCATACTCAACAAACAAGAACACAAACAAGAACACACAACAAACACACATTTCCTGTAATTATCTCTCATAATCACAACAAGAACAGTACACATTTCCTGTAATTATCTACTCACCAAACAAGAACAGTACACATTTCCTGTAATTATCTCTCATACTCAACAAACAAGAACAGTACACATTTCCTGTAATTATCTCTCATACTCAACAAACAAGAACAGTACACATTTCCTGTAATTATCTCTCATACTCAACCAACAACAACAGTACACATTTCCTGTAATTATCTCTCATACTCAACAAACAAGAACAGTACACATTTCCTGTAATTATCTCTCATACTCAACAAACAAGAACAGTACACATTTCCTGTAATTATCTCTCATACTCAACAAACAAGAACAGTACACATTTCCTGTAATTATCTCTCATACTCATCAAACAAGAACAGTACACATTTCCTGTAATTATCTCTCATAATCACAACAAGAACAGTACACATTTCCTGTAATTATCTCTCATACTCAACAAACAAGAACAGTACACATTTCCTGTAATTATCTACTCACAAACAAGAACAGTACACATTTCCTGTAATTATCTCTCATAATCACAACAAGAACAGTACACATTTCCTGTAATTATCTCTCATAATCACAACAAGAACAGTACACATTTCCTGTAATTATCTCTCATACTCAACAAACAAGAACAGTACACATTTCCTGTAATTATCTCTCATAATCACAACAAGAACAGTACACATTTCCTGTAATTATCTCTCATAATCACAACAAGAACAGTACTCATTTCCTGTAATTATCTCTCATACTCACCAAACAAGAACAGTACACATTTCCTGTAATTATCTCTCATAATCACAACAAGAACAGTACACATTTCCTGTAATTATCTCTCATAATCACAACAAGAACAGTACACATTTCCTGTAATTATCTCTCATCTATCTATAATTCCAGCAATCTCTGTGTGTCTGTGTGTCTGTGTGTCTGTGTGTCTGTGTGTCTGTGTGTCTGTGTGTCTGTGTGTCTGTGTGTTTGTCTGTGACCGCTGTTTCTCGACAACCACGGGTCCGATATACTTGAAACTTGCCAGGTATATTGCTGGGGACCCGAGGATGTGCCTTTTCAAGGTTTGTAATTAATCGGACAAGTACCTACCGAGCTATGTCCAAAAAACGCTTCAACCAATCAGAGAGCAGCGAGCTATCACGTGTGCCGAACCGTTAATGCAATGCAAGCGTTAATGCGTTAATGCAAGGCTTTTCTTTTTTCCCCTCTTCTCTTTCTACTTTTCCTTGCGATTAAATTGCAAACAGCCAAAATACGTTGGCGCTAATTGAATAATTGGCCATTAACACTAAAATAATCGTAACTGCGATATGCCAACTTCCGGACAGTGCAGCCTTCCATGTTGTTGTTGTTTGCAGCAGCTGTTTGCAGCAAGGCAAGGCTTTTCTTTTTTTCCCTCTTCTCTTTCTACTTTGCCTTGCGATTAAATTGCAAACAGCCAAAATACGTTGGCGCTAATTGAATAATTGGGCATTATGTTTTACAACTAATAAAAACGAATTTGCGATTCGTTCGCTTTCCTGCGCGTTTGTGTACGCGATGGCGATTTCTTTACCAAACTCCGGAAGCCGTTCGCTTTGGACCGAACCATTGCATGTAAATAGAGGGGGGGGATTGTCACCACTCGCAAGCCGTTCGCTTTGGACCAAACCATTTCATGTAAATAGGGGGGGGGATATAATTTTAGATATATATATAGTACGGGCATGCCCTAGTAATCACAACAAGAACAGTACACATTTCCTGTAATTATCTACTCACCAAACAAGAACAGTACACATTTCCTGTAATTATCTCTCATACTCAACAAACAAGAACAGTACACATTTCCTGTAATTATCTCTCATAATCACAAACAAGAACAGTACACATTTCCTGTAATTATCTCTCATAATCACAACAAGAACAGTACACATTTCCTGTAATTATCTCTCATAATCACAACAAGAACAGTACACATTTCCTGTAATTATCTCTCATACTCAACAAACAAGAACAGTACACATTTCCTGTAATTATCTCTCATAATCACAACAAGAACAGTACACATTTCCTGTAATTATCTCTCATACTCAACAAACAAGAACACAAACAAGAACACACAACAAACACACATTTCCTGTAATTATCTCTCATAATCACAACAAGAACAGTACACATTTCCTGTAATTATCTCATAATCACAACAAGAACAGTACACATTTCCTGTAATTATCTCTCATAATCACAACAAGAACAGTACACATTTCCTGTAATTATCTCTCATACTCATCAAACAAGAACAGTACACATTTCCTGTAATTATCTCTCATACTCAACAAACAAGAACAGTACACATTTCCTGTAATTATCTCTCATAATCACAAACAAGAACAGTACACATTTCCTGTAATTATCTCTCATAATCACAACAAGAACAGTACACATTTCCTGTAATTATCTCTCATAATCACAACAAGAACAGTACACATTTCCTGTAATTATCTCTCATACTCAACAAACAAGAACAGTACACATTTCCTGTAATTATCTCTCATAATCACAACAAGAACAGTACACATTTCCTGTAATTATCTCTCATACTCAACAAACAAGAACACAAACAAGAACACACAACAAACACACATTTCCTGTAATTATCTCTCATAATCACAACAAGAACAGTACACATTTCCTGTAATTATCTCATAATCACAACAAGAACAGTACACATTTCCTGTAATTATCTCTCATAATCACAACAAGAACAGTACACATTTCCTGTAATTATCTCTCATAATCACAACAAGAACAGTACACATTTCCTGTAATTATCTCTCATAATCACAACAAGAACAGTACACATTTCCTGTAATTATCTCTCATACTCAACAAACAAGAACAGTACACATTTCCTGTAATTATCTCTCATAATCCCATCAAACAAGAACAGTACACATTTCCTGTAATTATCTCTCATAATCACAACAAGAACAGTACACATTTCCTGTAATTATCTCTCATAATCACAACAAGAACAGTACACATTTCCTGTAATTATCTCTCATACTCAACAAACAAGAACAGTACACATTTCCTGTAATTATCTCTCATAATCACAACAAGAACAGTACACATTTCCTGTAATTATCTCTCATAATCACAACAAGAACAGTACACATTTCCTGTAATTATCTCTCATACTCACCAAACAAGAACAGTACACATTTCCTGTAATTATCTCTCATAATCACAACAAGAACAGTACACATTTCCTGTAATTATCTCTCATAATCACAACAAGAACAGTACACATTTCCTGTAATTATCTACTCACCAAACAAGAACAGTACACATTTCCTGTAATTATCTCTCATAATCACAACAAGAACAGTGCACATTTCCTCTAATTATCTCTCATAATCACAACAAGAACAGTACACATTTCCTGTAATTATCTCTCATAATCAGGATAAATTTGGAACAGCCCTTAAACTAACACCAAGCAGATCAATTTTTATATTTAGGTTGAGGTTTCACACAAACTGGTTAACTAAATAATACAGAATTATTTTTCGTTAAAAAAACAACAGCACTGGTTCCGTGTCACCCATGCTATTTATCTGGCAAATTTCGTCAAAAAAAACAACAGCACTGGTTCCGTGTCACCCATGCTATTTATCTGGCAAATTTCGTCAAAAAAAACAACAGCACTGGTTCCGTGTCACCCATGCTATTTATCTGGCAAATTTCGTCAAAAAAAAAACAACAGCACTGGTTCCGTGTCACCCATGCTATTTATCTGGCAAATTTCGTCAAAAAAAAACAACAGCACTGGTTCCGTGTCACCCATGCTATTTATCTGGCAAATTTCGTCAAAAAAAACAACAGCACTGGTTCCGTGTCACCCATGCTATTTATCTGGCAAATTTCGGCAAAAAAAAACAACAACAGCACTGGTTTTGTTTCCTGGAAGCGTCCTGCAAAACGCTTTGCTTCTCGCAAAACGTCCGCCAATGGGAAGTAAAGGGAGGGAAAAAGAGCGGGAGCAAGAGACAGGGTGCCGGAATGGACATGAGGGACAATGAGGGACAGTGAGGGAGTGTTGGTATGCAATTTTTATCCAATCGCCATCTTTCACAGTAATTCTGGACCGGCATGAGGCGGGATTGTCTGTCATGAATTTATTTGTTGATCGAACGAGTTTTAATTTGTCTAAATCCGACCAGTCGTTTCCAAAGATATAAGCCTTTTTGTCGCAATACCATAAATTGGAATGAGGTAAAAATATATATATATAAATATAATTCCCTTTCCCGGTTCCCTGTCGCTCGCCGAGCGCCGAGCAAGTCGCTCGCTTGTCGAGCAAGTCGAGTGCTTTGAACAAGTGCAAAAAAAAGAAGTACTTTATACGTGTACGGGTGGGTAAACGAGTGTACCGGCCTTACACGTCCTGGAAGCAAATGGTCGCAAGGTGCACGCTTGCTCCGTTTGCTCCCAGGTCACAGTAAGACCCTTAATGACCAGCGCAAAAATACGTATTTACAGAAATCATTTAGGAAAACACGAATAAATAGAATCATTTAACACGTTTCATCCTTGTATCACCTATGGACAATCGCAAGTCCCACACAAATCCTCCATGTATATACAACATAACTATTCCCAAGTTCGTAAATCATACTGGACCAAAAACAAGACACACTTACCTTTTAAAGACTTGTTTGTGTCCAGTTGATGTCAGCGGTGCCTCCAAATTGTAGAAGAAATTTGTGTGATGACTCAAGACTCCAATGACCGGACACAGGTTTACAAAAGGTCTGGTTTATTAACTGGTTATTCACTTCATTCCATTTACCAAATAATACCGCATAATTCAATGGCTGAGATTAACTCTTTTCACATGGTCCTTCTCGTTCGGCTGATGTTCCTCCGACACTCCCGTTGGTCAGAGCTCCTCGCAGCAAGTTCTCCTTTTGCTCAAAGTCCCTTCTGTTTATATCGGCACACTTCAGTTAATCCTCTGTCCGCTGAAATTGTAATCCCTTCTCCGCTGACGTTACTGGTCGCCTCCCTGGCACCAGCTAGCCCCCCTCCTGCTGTGAGTTCCATTCACCAAACAATAGGGGGGTGCTTCAGCCAGGGGCTGTGACCAGGTGGACAAGAGATTATCATGTTCGGGCGCATTCCTGACTCATTTACAAACTCGTCTTTCACAGAGTTTGCATGTAAAATGTATCTGTTTTGTTACCAGGTTAATTAATAAGTTACCAGTGCCAATTAATAAGTGACACTGAGTTACACTTCCACACCCCCAACGTCTCTACCACCTCACCCAACCTCTTTGTCAGCCCCTCGTGTACCATCTGGCACTCTTTCTTCATCGATATAAACTCCTTTTTTATTTATTTCTGTGCCGATTTCAGCCCCCCTATCATGGCCGTGTTCTTACCCACTTGCTCCCCTAACTCCTTTTGTCCCACCGTCAGCTTCTCTACTTCCCGCGTCAACTCCTCGATACCCCCTTGTAACCTAGCCGTACTCTTTCTCACCTCTTTCTCCACACGCTCCTCACACTGCTTTACCTCGTCGCGTACCTTCGCGACCTCTTTTCTCACCCCGCGCCGAATGTCCTCCCCCATTTCTTCTATTTCCCTCTTAGATGCCACCCTCATTTGTTCCAATTCGTTCTTTTGGGCATCCCTTTTGCTTTCCAGCCTGTTTTTTACCTCCTCTATCTGATCCCCCATTTGTTTTATTTCCCGGGTGGATTTATCCCCCATTTCCCTCAATTGGCCCCCCATTTTGTTTTCTAACCCCATTAACCCATCCTTCATTCCTTCCATCTGGTTCTCTTTGGTGGCCATCCTGTTTTCCAACCCCACTAACCCCTCTTTCCTTTCTTTCATTTGATCTCCCACGTCCTTCAATTGGCCCCTCACTTTGCTCTCTAATCCCCCCAATTTGCTTTCTAATCCCCCAATTTGATTTCCCAATTGCTTACTATCGGCCCTCATTTCTCCCATCTCCTTACTCAATCCCCCAATTTGGTTTCTCACATCATTTCTCAATCCCCCAATTTGGTTTCCCAATTGCTCTCCCATTCTGTTTTCCAATCGCTCACTGTTCATTTCCATCTCCATTTGTATGGCGGCCTGTATCTGCGCCATGAGGGCTTGCACATCCATCCTCCCCCCCCCCCATTTGCGCAGCGGGCGCGGCCCTCGTCGCCATGTGCGTGGCGCCGCCATTTTGTTCGCCTGCAACCCCTGCTGCTGAACCCTCTTCAATTTCCTCTTCCATTTCTCCCAATTGTCCCAATTCTTCCCAGGGGTCCTGGGTTAATTCTAACTCCTCCTCATGTACCCTCACCAGCATCCGACCGCCTTGGCTATCCATGGCACGATTTAATTTAGATGTTAATTAAATAAATTTCCGCCGCTCGTAATTTGGAGTGCTTCAGGCGCACTTCGGGTCCAAATCACACTCCGCAACACCAATTGTTGCGGATCTCAAAAACGTCAGCCTTCCCCTTATCAAGGGGGGGATTAATCCCCTTGTCCTTTTACTGGCCGACGCGATCCTGGGGCTATCACGTTCATTCCAGTCGGTGTTAAATAGGGTTGTTGGTCGAATTAGTCCTATTACCTAAGTACTAACACTGGCCTTGAAGCAAGGAAATAACCCCACCCGTACCACGGCGTTAGTGGACACGCCGAGCGAAGCGAGCCGCGATTCGGGCCGTTAACAGGTACGAAACCCGATTCGAGCGGTTGTCAATCATGCCACGCTTACCCAATTGAGAAATCACTAAGACGATCGGATTAAGAGGAAAACAGGAAGAACAGGCAATTTATTCACACTTTGTACAAATAAGAAGAGGAAGGAAAAGAAAGAATGTACAGGGAAGAGGAAGAAGCAGATACACAGGGCAGCCTTATACAGTCTTACTTATCCCTGGACACGGGCCCGTTCACACTCAGACACAGGCTCAGACTCACTCACACGGGGATGTAGATGGTCGGGTTGAGGGTCCAAGGATGGCGTCCACAGCTCGTCCGGTCCCCGACTCGTACCGTGCAGGTGATGGAAGGTGGCAGGCAGCTCTCCGCGTGGCGTAGGCGCGAGGCAGACAATTATATTGGGGAAAGGGCGGTGAGCTGGCGATTATATTGCGTATGTAATACTTGTACCGGCGCCTTTATATGCGCTCCCAGTATCGTCGGGTACAATACACCACTTCCCCAAGCCCTCCACAATGCCACGTAAACCCTTCACGGCGGGCGCCTTCCACAATAGTCCTTCTCAACGCTGCAGTCCTCTGCAATGTGTGCCATGCGCCAGTCCTTTGTAAAGTGCAATCAATCTATTTAAGGCTTGTCACATCACGTCTCTCCTCATAACTCAGCTCTGTAAGTCCTTCTCGTAACTGAGGTGGGGGCCTCGCGCGAAGGGTTTTATTGCCACACCCAGCGAACCCTCTGGAATGACCAGCCACACCCTGTCAGGCGATGTCGCTTCAGCCCTGATTGGCTGTTGAGGTCTTACCGGCTCCACCTTGACGGCTGCTTGACGTGGCCACACCCCCACCCTTGCGCTCCGCCCCCTTTTCGGGCCTTACCTCGTGGCATTTGGGCTGGTTTGAGCGGAAGCCCAATGGCAGCGAACGCTGCTGGCAAAGGAGGTGTATTAGCCAAATCAGGGCGCGGGATGGATGCTGCCCAACGCGGTCGATTTGGAGGGTGGGCCGCAAAATGAACGGGGCCTACTCTTATTTGTTTTAAACAACGCAGATGCAACTATTGGAAATGGCCTTATTAGTCAGGGGGACTATGTTGTGATATAAAGACCCGTGGGATTTAAATGATTGGAACATGCCACCTACCGAGGTAGACTATTTAGGTCCCAAGGAGTAAGAAAATACATGTTGGCAAAATTGGAAGTGTTGCAGATGGCGGCCATCTTAGATTTCAATTTTATTTTTTACAAATTATTACGTTATTATTAATTAACGTTATAATTAATTATTTTACAAAAATTTCATTACAAATTATTGATGGACGTCATGTGAAAAGAGGAATAACAGCCCACTTGACTACTGTGCAAGCTTTGTTTACCTTGTACGTTGAGGCTTTCTTCAAACACAAAGGGGAACTACACCACAAATGCGCTGAAAAGGCTGACAAGTTCAACAAGGCATGCAGAGATAATAATGTTGCGAAAATACAGAGAGCTCATGAAGATATGAAACATACAGTGGATTCACTTGGAATCCTGGATAAGATGAGTGAATTTGATGAAGCTATAGCTAACAGACCACTGGCACGGGCCATCTGCCAGTATATGATGATGGTTTTGGAAATGCTAACGTACATAAGAGCAGTGCGAAGCGGTGACTGGATGCTTCATCTTGATGCAACGGAAACGTTTGTAAAGTACTTCTTTGCCCATGACAAGTTGAACTATGTCCGCTTGCTTTCTGTGTACTTGGCAGACATGAAAGCTTTGGCCAAATCAGATCCAGAAATATGGGCCGAGTTTATGGATGGAAATTGGGTTGTCAACAAGAACATCAACCCATTCTGTGCAATTGGTCCCGATCACGCTCTCGAGCAAGTAAACCGGATGATGAAAGTCTTTGGTGGACTCATTGGTATTACACTCAGCCCCTTGGCCCGCGCAAAGTTCTTCTTAGTGGCGCCAGATCTTGCCCGGCTAGCAAAAGAAGCAGAGGCAATAGCTGTTGTACCAAGAAACCAAACAATGAAGCAGCATCATGAGAATACAGATGCCAAAACCAAACTACAGGTGAACAATGTAGCTGCACTGAAGGATACTATCAACAAGTTCACAAACCCCTTTACAGATGAATGTGAGCAGTTGATCAATATGGTTACCAAAGCCATCATGCCAGAGAGAGTCCTACATGACATTTGCAGAAGAACACAGATTGGAGAGGAGTGTTTTGCTCAATTTGTTTCAGATAGAATCATTACAAACAATGTCAACATTTGGGCGCCAATGAAGAAACAGAAGTTGCAGATGTGGTCGTCAAGTGCGATGAAAACTCAGACAAAAATTGAAGACAAAATTGTGGAACTCCAGGAAGATCGGGCACTGTTTGCCCATTTACTGGTAGTATCCAAAGCAAGAGATATTGACCTTAAGCAAGCTGTTGGTACATATGAATTTTCCGTAGTACCGAGGTCGTTGTTTGCAGCCGATGGTTCACTCCTTCACACCACATCGAAGAGTGACCTGATGTTGATACTAGAAAACCTCCCAAAGGTTGAAGCAGTGACCCAGGAAAATAATAACCAAAGAGTTGTTCAAGCTGGAGTCAACTATAAGTGTGTTGCTGTCATCGATGCAATGGCTGATTTACAAAAATTGGACAAGCCAGAATGCATCAAAACCTGTCATGACCTAGCAAACCACTTCATTGGACGCCACTGACAGAAGTATGGTGACTACGACGAGGTACATTTGGTGTTTGACCGTTATGACACTGGAGAATCTCTGAAAGCTTCAACCCGTGAGAGACGTTTGGGTGGTAACAGGGCAGTGGCGTATCATATTACTGATTCCACATCAATTGGCAAACTAAGCATGCAGCAGTTGCTTGCCCAAGTGTCAACGAAAGATGCATTAACTGCCTATTTGGCTGAAAAGATACTGCAACATGATGTAACAATGGGCAAGTCCTTGTGGTTGCCTGGCGGAATAAGGCAAGAGCTACACATAGAGCAATAGTTGACCTCTCAAGTAGTCAAGAAGAAGCAGATACCAAACTCATTCTGCATTCCATTGATGCTTCTGTAAATGGTGCTACCTCTCTAGACATCCACTCACCAGACACCGATGTGCTTGTACTTGCCATCAGACGATACCCCAGTTTATGTCCAAATACTTCCTTTGTAACAGGGGCTGGTCAAAAACATAGGGTGATACCCCTTGAGCCCATCTACAGTGCCTTGGGTCCAAGGAAAGCTGCAGCCCTGCCGGGATTTCATGCACTATCAGGAGCAGATGTCACAGGAAAATTTGCTGGAAAAGGAAAGAATAAATTCTGGAAAGTACTGCAGGAACTTGATCCAACTGATGAGATAGTAAATGCCCTTGTACAGCTAGGAACAACAGATGAACTACCTAACACTTTGTTTGCTGCAATTGAATCATTTGTATGCAAGTTGTATCTCCCGAACACAGAGCTGTTGAATGTAGCTGATGTAAGGTGGTGGCTATTCAAGAAGAAGCAAGCTCAATCAGAAGGTTTACCTCCATCCCAAGCTGCACTGCGTAATGCCATCTTGAGAGCGCACTACCAGGCCATGATTTGGAATAATGACATCATTGCAAATCCAGACCTACCAGAACCGCTGGAATGTGGTTGGAATTTGGTAGATGGCCGATATAAACCAGTCATGACAACCTTGCCGCCTGCTCCGCAAGCAGTAATTGATCTGGTGAAATGTTCCTGTGCAAAGACACGATGTTCAAGTAATCGCTGCAAATGCAGAAGGAATGGATTGAATTGCACAGATCTTTGTAACTGTAGTGAGGACTCAGAATCATGTGACAACTCGGAAGACACAGTTCTCTCAGATGATGAAGAGGAGGATAGTGATAGTGAGGATGAGTTATTTTAGCTTCCACAAGGATTGGAGCAGGCAATAAACTCTGGCAACCAACCACACAACTAGCATGTAGTATGGACAATGTACCACTGACTCAAAAGGATGAAATATTGATGTCATATTGGCAGTCATTTGGAATTTTCATATATTCATTCCTTGACTTGATAAGTGTATGTTCAACTACTAAGCTTAGCCTAACCTCACAGAACATTCATGGCCTTATAGCAACAATAGGCCTTAATACGTCCATTTTGAAATCCAAGATGGCTGCCCTCTGCAACACTTTCAAAATTGCCAACATGGTTTTTCATGTTCTTTGGTACCTATTTAACACATTCATATAGGTGGGATCTTCTAATCATAAATATCCCATGGGATTGCATAGTCTCCCTGACTATATCCAAAACACATACTATGAAATAACTAACGTTCTAAGGTGACCTACGTGTTGCATGTGGCCTAACTATGCGGTGCAACCTTTAACCTTTAATGATGTTACCTGTGTGGGTTCTCAAAACCGCAACAATATATACATATATATATATATATATACATATATATATATATATATATGTATATATATATATATATATATATATATATATATTGTTACGGTTTTTAGAACCTTCACTTTGTAAATTTAGTATTAAAATTTCCTATGTACATTTCCCCTTTAATTGGCTGTTAATTGAAATGAGTGCACCATAGCTAGTCCATATACAAGCACGTAGGCCACCATAGAACCTTTCTATAGTTATTTCTTTATTATATGTCAGTATAAGGCTCTGTCTCCCATTAATTGACACTGCATTGCACCGAATTGAAATAAGATAGGATCCCTCCGACACCCCCATGGCATCTTCAAAGTGCCAGTAACTTTGGGTGGGGTTATTGGCATCACCTTCACCCTAAGACTCCATTGCACACGAGGTCACCTCGGAGCAGAAGGTGGGAGGAGTCAGCAAAGCGCCAGGAACAAGGCGTGGCTTTGCCAACGCCTCCTCAAGGGGCGGGTTCAGTGAGCCCTCGCGACCAATCAAGGCCGAGGCGAGCTCACCGATGGGCGTTTCCAACAGGCCGGCGGTTGGATCTCGACGCGCCTCATAAAAAGGAGATGCGGGAAGGACTGCGGAGTCAGATGCGGGAGATGCGGCAGATGAAACACACATGAGCTTTGAGACCACCGCAGCTTTGAGACCACCGCAGCTTTGAGACCACCGCAGCTTTGAGACCACCGCAGCTTTGAGACCACCGCAGCTTTGAGACCACCGCAGCTTTGAGCTTTGACAGCGGTTTCGGCCGCGGCTACGAAGCAACGCCGCCGTGCGGATACGATTGAGGAGGGTCGGCGGCTGCTCACCTCGAGCCGCGCGATCACACCAACCGGACCCGCATCCTTCCCGCCCTGTGATCCCACCTCCTCGTCCGTCCAGCCATCCACCTCCTGCCATTCATTCCTGCTTCATTCCCCGTGTAAGTCTGATTGTCGTCTGTCCTTTATGTTGTCCTGGGGTTTAAGTAAGCTTGTATAGTTAAGTCGTATTGCACTGTGTCTTCTTACTCCTTCTGTCTTTATTTTCGTATTTTTCCTTCTTCCTTGGTTTCTTTGGTCTTGTACATAATAGTTAGTAATAAATCCTGTTCTTCCTACCTTGCCTTCTTTCCTTCACATCCGTTCGTCCTTGTCTTTTCCATCATTGAATACCTGTGGCACGATTTGGCCAACGACTAAGAATCGGGGCTAGTTTCTGTTAATGGTTCGAGCCGCGGCTGCTAATCCGCTCGACAAATTAACATCTTGTCCGCCGTCTCGAACGAGGTTGCTCACCTGCCTCTCTGGAGGGAGCTGGGCAGCTTCAGGACTCACGTCGGTCAGTCGCAGATTAGGGGATTAATTCCCCCTTGGTAAGGGGAAAAGGGGCCGACGCTGAGATCCGCAACAATTGGTGTCAGGAGAGAGATTCGGAACTGAAGTGCGCTTAGCGCACTCAAATTACGAGTGGTCGAAAGTTTATTTAACATCCAAATTTAAAAATCGTGCCATGGATAATCAAGGCGACCAGATGCCGGTAGGAGAGTTAGAAGGGGTAGAAGCGACCCAGGACCCCATGGAGGAGGTGGGAGTAATAATGGAGGAGGAGAGCAATGAGGATGTGGTAGTGGAGGCTTCAGGCACACGAGATGGTGGCGCCTCGCATGAGGTGGGAGGAGCACAAAATGGCGGCTCGCACATGGTTGCGGCAGCCACGCCCCAGCACCAATGAACTGGGACCTACTCATGCTGCAAATGCAGGCCTTCATGGTCAAGGCGGATGAGGAGAGGGAAGAGAACAGGGGGCTGGGAAACCAAATTGTAGGATTGGGAAACCAACTTGTGGGATTGAGGGCTGATAGTGAGAAATTGGGAGGCCAAATTGAAGGGATGGAAAGCAGAATGAGGGACGAAGCGCGGGGTACTAGCGCCCAAATTGGGAAGTTGGACAGTAAATTTGGGGGATTAGAAAACCAAATCGGGGGATTGAGAGATGGGTTAAGTAATATGGTAAATCAAATCAGGGGGCTAGAAGCCAAATTTGAGGGTTTAGACAGTAAATTCGAGGGTTTAGACAATAAATTTGGGGGTTTAGACAACAAATTTGAGGGGTTAGACAATGGGATGAAAGGGGTGAAGAATGGGTTAACGGGGTTAGAAAACACCATGGAAGGCAAATTAAGGGAAATAGGGGAGCAATCCGCCCAGGAAATTAAACAAATGGGAGATCAGATAGAGGAGGTGAAAATCGGGTTGGAAACTAAATTGGATGCCCAGAGGAATGATTTGGAACAGATGAGGGCAGCATCTACCAAGGAGATGGGAGAAATGGGGGAGGAGATCAGACGAGGTGTGGGCGAGGAGGTTGCGGGGGTATGGGAAGAGGTAAAGCGGGGTGAGGAGCGTATGGAGAAAGAGGTGAGAAATAGTACGGCTAGGTTACAGGGGGGGCATAGAAGATCTGACGAGGGGAGTAGAGCAGCTGACGGTGGGACAAAAGGAATTAGGGGAGCAAGTGGAGAAGAACACTGCGGTAATCGTGGGGTTCAAGGCGACACAGAAAGAGATTAAAAAAAGAACTCGTAGCGACGAAGAGGGAATGTCAGATGGTACATGAGGGGTTGACAAAGAGGTTGGACGAGGTAACAGAGGCAATGGAGACAAAAGAACGGGAAGTAAGGACGCACATAGAGACGACCAAGGTGGCCTTAGAGGAAGAAATTGAGGGGGCGCACCAGGAAATAAAAGAGGTGAAGCAAAAATTAGAGGATGTGGAAGAGGGGGTAAGTGAAATTAAGAAGAGACGGAGGGAAACTAAGAGGGAGATAAAGGAGGAGGTGATGGAATATGTACAAGGTCTGTGCTCAAATCATGATGATGTGCTTACTGACCAAATAAAGAGTTTGCAGGTGGCAGAGGAGGAGCGAAGACGAGGTGCCGAGGTGAGTGGCGATATTCTCGGAAATGTATATGATGTGAGGAGAGATTCAGTTGGCTTGGGTGTTGGTGCAGACCCGGGTGTTCGTGAGAGGCCGCTGGTAAGGTGTGCGACAGGTACAGAGTGTGAAGGAGGAAGTGTGCGAGGATGTCCGACTATGGGGTGTGTGAGGAAAAAGTGCACGCCGAGGAGTGAGTGTGCTGTCGAGAGTGAGTTGGTCGTGTGGCGCAGGTGCGGGGGGGGGGGGGGGGTGGGGTGGGAACATTGAAGCGCGTGATGGGGAGTGTTACAGGGGATGTAACGGAAGAGTGCACACCTGTGGTGAGTGTTACGGATGGCGTAACGGGAGAGTGTGCACAAGAGGATGCGCGAGAAAGGTGTGTAACAGAGGAGTGCATGATTACAGAGTGCGCTGTCAATAGTAAGGGTGAATGCACGACCGAGTGCGGTGGTGAGAGTGACGAAAGTGACACGGAGCACGAGTTGGTTGTAGCAGGTGAGAGAGAATGTACACCTGGAATGAAAGGATGCACACCTGGAATGGTCGAGCGCGTGTGGGAATGCACACTTGAGTTGGTAGTGAAGCACATGATTGGGTGTGCAGATGAGTGTTACAGGTGTTGGCTTGTGTTGATAACACCACCCAGTGTACTGTGCACATGTACTTCAGGAGTCACCTCCGGGCCGGGAGTGCCGGACGCGAAACATGGATTGCTCCAACTACTAACGGCTCCGTGTCCTTTTATACGAGCGTCTGAAACATGGTGTCAGAAGTGGCTTGATGCAAGTTACCCCATGCAGAGATGAAATCAGTGTGCAGAATGGTGTGCTGTTCAAAGGTCAGAGAGTTATCATACCGAAGTCTTTGCGCCCAGAGATGCTGGCACGAATCCACTCCAGCCACATTGGAGGGGAAGCATGCTACAGGCAAGCACGCGATACTCTCTTCTGGCCAAACATGCAAGCAGAGATCAAAGACTTTGTCATTAAATGTTCCGTGTGCAATGAATATGCACATGAGCAGCAAAAGGAGACGATGATGTCGCATGAGTTGCCCACACGGCCCTGGCAGATCATCATCAAGTACATTGGGAAAGACTTCCTCCTGGTGGTCGATCACTATTCTGATTTCTAGGAAATTGAGCTGCTCCCAGACCTGTCTGCTGAGACAACAATCCGGCGATGCAAGGCACAATTCGCACGTCACGGTCAACCGGATCGTGTAATCTCTGACAATGGGCCTCAATTTGCAGGCGAGCAATTCAGATGCTTTACCATCGAATGGGAATTCGAGCATCTCACATCCTCTCCACGACACCCAAAAGCCAATGGCAAAGCTGAGTCTTACGTCAAAATCGTAAAGAACCTGTGCAAGAAAGCTACATGTGATGGCAATGACCCCTGGAAGGCCATACTCCAGTGGAGGAACACACCAACTGAGGGCATGGACAGCAGCCCAGCGCAGCGCTTGATGTCAAGAAGGCTGAAAACACCTTTACCTGTGACCGACAAGTTGCTCGAGCCTTGTGTGGTGCTAGGTGTTTTGGAGAAACTGCGTCAAAAAAAGCAGATATCCAAGCTCGGCTATGACAGGTCAGCCAGAGACTTACCTGAACTAAAAGTTGGTGAGTGCATCCGTATGAAACCACTGCCTGGAGACCGAACTGGTCGCTGGAAAATAGGAACCTGCGTGCAACAGGTTGCCCCACGCTCCAATCTCGTGGATGTGGAGGGTGCCCTGTATCGCCGCAATCGCGTGGACCTGAGAGTAGCTGAGTCAGCACCACCTCCCTGTTATGGACAGCCCTCGGATTTGCTAGCGGAGGAAAGGCACAACCAGAGCATCACAAGACCGGATGGGCAAAGTGAAGACAAAACAGTGCCCCCCCTTGTCCTGCCATCCCCTGTCTCGGTTCTCCCCAATCTCTCCTACTGACCTCTCTGAACTCCTCATAGGAATGAAAACTGCCACCTGCACTCTTGACCCCATCCCCTCCAGCTTTGTCAAAGCCTCCCTCCCTGCTCTCTCTCCACTTATCATTGCAACAATAAACTCCTCCCTGTCTACAGGCATCGTCCCACCTTCCCTCAAAATTGCTGCTGTTACCCCCATTCTAAAAAAACCTGGTCTAAACCCTGACACCCTAAACAACTTCAGACCCATCTCCAACCTACCCTTTCTGTCAAAAGTTTTGGAACGCGCTGTAGCCACTCAACTCAAACATCATCTCTCTGCCAATAACTTGTATGAAACATTCCAATCCGGATTCCGCTCCAACCACAGTACTGAAACTGCTCTCCTCAAAATCACCAACGACCTTCTCCTCTCCTCTGACGCTGGCAACCTCAACATTCTCGTCCTCCTCGACCTCAGCGCTGCCTTTGACACCATCGATCACACTATCCTCCTCACCCGACTTGAATCCACCTTTAACGTCACCGGCACTGCCCTCTCTTGGATTAAATCATACCTCTCTGACAGATGCCAGTTCATCTCCATCAATAACTGCAAATCCCCCACTGCTCCCCTCCCCCAAGGTGTCCCCCAAGGTTCAGTTCTTGGCCCCCTCCTCTTCATCCTTTACCTGTCCCCGCTCGGTCACTTAATCCGCCGTCATGGTCTCCAATTCCACTGCTTCGCCGATGACATCCAGCTTTTCATCTCCACCAAGTCCGTCTCCACCGACACCCACTCTATCCTGACAAACTGCATCACTGAAATAAAATCCTGGCTTCAAATCAACTTCCTCAAGCTTAACTGTGATAAATCTGAAATAATCATCATTGGCCCAAAAACGCTCACAAAATCCACCCATAACTTTGCCCTCAACATCGACGGTATCCCAGTATCCACCTCCCCTCACATCCGGAATCTTGGCGTCATCTTTGACCAAACCCTTTCCTTCGACAAATACACTAAACAGATCACAAAGTCAGCCTTCTTTCACCTGAAAAACATTGCCCGTCTCCGCTCATCCCTCTCCTCCACGGCTGCAGAAACCCTCATCCACGCCTTCATCACCTCCCGTCTGGACTACTGCAATAGCCTCCTCTATGGTTCACCCTCAAAAATCACCAATAAACTCCAATACATTCAGAACTCCGCTGCCCGTCTACTCACTCATTCCCGGACCCGTGACCACATCAACCCCGTCCTTTACAAGCTTCACTGGCTCCCCATCCCCCAGAGAATCCAGTACAAAATCCTCCTCTTGACATACAAAGCCCTCCATAACCTGGCCCCATCCTACCTGGCTGACCTCCTCTCCAGACACACTCCCACCCGCAACCTCCGCTCTGCTGGTACCAACCTCCTGACCCCCTCCATCCGGACCAAATTCAGATCCTGGGGGGACAGGGCCTTCTCCATCGCTGCTCCCACCCTCTGGAACTCACTACCTCACACCATCAGAGACTCCTCCTCACTCACCACATTCAAAACATCACTAAAGACCCACCTGTTCAACGCTGCATTCAACATTCAACCCACAGCATTTAACCCCTGACTATCTCTTCTCCTTCTCCCTCCTTTTGCTTTAAATATTTCCCTATTGATTCTTGTCTTGTCTTTTTGATTCTTGTCTTATATATATGCCGTATATCGCTGCTGTTTGTTTTCTTGATTCTTGTCTTTTTGCAATTGTTGTTTTCATGTATTGTTATGCATTATGTTTTCCACTCTGTCAAAGCGCCTTTGGGCTTCTGGAAAAGCGCTATACAAAATAAATGAATTATTATTATTATTATTAAAACTGCCATTGAGCCTGAGGGCTGCAATGCTAAGAAGAATTTGGTGAGAGTGAGCACACCAGCAGGGAGGACCTGCAGCACACCCTCAACACCGGCGATGGTCAAAGAGCCTCTCTCACACAGGAGCCCTGTTTTCTCCCGCAGTGGAAGACTGTCAAAACCCCCAAACAGACTTGATCTGTGAACTGTTACAAGTAACAGCAAGGACATTTAGTTATTGATTTGATGTCATTGATTGGTGGAAATGTTCAGCTCCTGGCATAATCCTATGTTATAATTTAGCCAGAATATTGTTATGTTGTGTTACCAGTTTACATCTCTTTTCGAAATTTTGGTAGAATAGATTGCATCACATGATATTAGTAATGTTAAAAAAGGGAGATGTTACAGGTGTTGGCTTGTGTTGATAACACCGCCCAGTGTACTGTGCGCATGTACTTCCAGAGTCACCTCCGGGCCAGGAGTGCCGGACGCAGAACATGGATTGCTCCAACTACGAACGGCTCCGTGTCCCTTTATACGAGCGTCTGAAACAATGAGTGCACACCCGTGGTTGTCACAGAGGATGTGACCGAGGAGTGGGCGTGAAGAGGTGTGTTGATGAGGTGTGCGAACGACGAGTGTGTGCCAAGGTGTGCGGTGGTCAGGTGTGTGACGAAGTCTGTGAGCGTAATGAGTGTACCTGGGGGGTGCGTAAGAGAAGGTGCAATGACGGAGAGTATGGAGACACCTGGATGTGTGAATAAGGAACGGAACGCATGGTGTGAGCATGCAAGTGAAGCATCGACGTTAAACGGAGCAGCGGTTAGATCGACTTTTAGCCGAAGCGAGCCCTCGGTTCGTGCCGGGCTTTGTGTGCAGCGGGAACCAGCGGGGATCGTAACCACGGCGGTTTCAAAAGAACCGCCGTGCGCGATCCACGCCGGGCCTCGCTCGGAACGGTCGCGTCCATGCTCCGCTAAGTGGCGCGGGCGGCCCAGTTCAAGGGCCGGTAGGAAGGGTCGGCACGGCGACCCCTTGTGGTTGAGGCGTTCCGGCCGGGCGAGATCGGGCCATCGGGCGGGAGACCGGACAGCTCCGTGTCGAGGTGGACCTTGGGATCTCGGCCTGAGCAAACCTCCTTCCCTGAACTGAGTGCAGGATGGATCCAACCGCCTGCAACGAACCACCCAAATTCATTGCTTGGCTTTGTGAAGCCGAGCTTTGGAAATGTAAAGACGCACCGAGGCTCCAGTGAAAGGACATGTGGTAGGGATAGGGAATTTTTGATTGGCTGGAATTGGATGGGCCAAATTGATAGTGGGAGATGCCTGATGTGATGGGATGGCAACTCTGCCATCCCTCCCTAGGGGGCACATGAGCGCTAGCTATGCAGTTTATGGCAGTGTAAGCTCGCCGAGGGAGGGTTTGGATAATGTATAGGGACCTAGAGATGACCATAGGTAACGGTAGAGGTAAGTAGGGACATTGGACAGGTAGTCGGGGACATAGAGAGGTTATAATGGATGATAATGACGAGGGAGTGTAATAATGTAAGGGGCGACGGGGAAGCGCGAGTTTTAGCAGGGCACCAGGTAGATCAGATGATGCCGTGGTTTGAGAATTGAAAGTGTATTCGGAAGTGTATTGTGAAAAGTGTGAGGTAATTGTGAGTTGTATTGAGCGTGAACAGGTGTATGGAGCAGTGTATGACTGAGTAATGGTGATTGTGTGTTGTGTTGAGCAAATGGGCCTGGGAGGAAGGAGGGTGCAGGTGGCACCAGGTGTGATTTCACAGGTGTGCAAATGAACAGGTATGTGGAATACATGGAGTATGGAATGGATGGTCGTGGAGTGAGTATGGTGGAAACTGTGGAGTGGAGTGGAGTGGATGGTGCGAAGGTGTGTATGGGGAGGATGGACCCCATCACGAATACCCGGGGAGGGTAGTTTAAGAGTTAGGTAGAGGGAGTAGGTAAATTGTGGTTGGATATTGGCATCTGTGGTGCGTGGTGGAAGAATGGTGTTTGGATGGGTGCATAAGTGACGTGGAAATGGCTGGGCGTGTGGCCTGTTAGTGTGTGTAGTTAAATGGGCACTCCGCCACTGTTAGGATGTCGGCCAGGTGAGGCCACAGGTGGGCTCTGGGAGCCGGTAGAGTTGTGGATGGGGCCCGAGGATCCGGAGGACGGACCGGGGTAGCCCAGTGCCAGAGAGGGCACCGAGTGGGGAGAGCGCCAGAGGGCCTTCCCCAGGTAGATAGGTTAGGGTAAGGAGCAGGTAAGCTCGGAGGCAACTGCAGTGGTGGAGGTGTGCAGGTGGCTAGACCTGCTGGGAGAGCCACATGACCCAGTCCTGAAATTGTGCAAAGGCACAGGGAGTTGAATCGGGGGAGTGAGACCCCAAATTGATGAAGCACCACAGTTTGGTCAATGGGAATTGGTTCTTAAAACCGCATTGAGTAAGATGGCCAATGGATTGGCAGGGAAAGACCCCAGGTAGTGTAAAGTGTGTTACTGTCATTTAGGAAGTAGAAAGGATTGAAATCTCCTTGCACCATCTACATCCACTCACCTGAGGTGACAAATCTCCACACCGTGCCATGGTTTGTTTGTTTTTATTATTTTGGTGCAAATGTTTGGGATTGTAAGACGCATCATGACGTGGATGTGACATTGTGTTGTTGTTCCATCTCTCCCTCCTTATGAGGATTGATGATGAATTGGTGATGGCAAATTTTAGACAATGGGATTGTGATGAATTTGGTATAGGGGAAATATGGGGAAGACGTGACAGTACCGGCGAATTGGTAATGTGTAGGTTTTCTTTTGTGTGTAAATATGGGGTAAGGGCAAGGGTAGAGTAGGTAACAGGGGGGGGTGACGTACGGTAGGGACGAGCTTTTCTCCGCTCAGTCTCCAGACGCACCTCACTCTGCATTGCCTTTGTTGATGTGTACCCTTGCGCCCTTACCCCTCGCTAACCTGCCCTCTCTGTCTTCCTTCCCCGACCCATGGATCGTGCTCTCTGGGCACTGACGGGAGCGTGCGAGGGGCCGCGTCGGTGTGCCCGAATCCCCACAACCAGCTGCCTGCATCGATGCACCACTTATGGACCACATGTCTGTGGCTGAGCACCACTCATGGACCCCACGGGTTGGGGCGTGGCCCCTCTGCTGGAACCGGCCATGATGGCCCAAGATCTTGCTTGCGGACCCGGTGAGGTGGCACCAAGCCCACAGGTGAACCACCCATAGTCGGCCCCTGTGGGCCATAAATAAAAAACAGTGGACACGGTTGTGCTTTTGTTTTATGTCCAAATAGGCCACCAGCAAGAAGAACAAGTTGACAACATTAAGAACGACAATGGCCAGCAGAGGGAGCCGAAGAGCAAGACCACCAGCAGGGGTTTGTTTTTTTAAACTATGGTGACTGTGCACTCTGGTGCGTTTTGGTGCTTTATGGTGCTCTTTGTTGGTGCTGGTGCGTCGATGCAGCGCAGGCTGTCTCCCCCCCACCACCCCAAAAGAACAATCGCAGGTCCTGGGTTGCAGTGTAAATACAATCAGCGTCACTTGTAAATAATGCTCCCCACCGTTCATGTTTAGTTTGAGAACCATTCCGCAATTCGGTTATCCTGTGGGCGTGAATCTGTTAGGTAGGGTGCAATGCAGCAGAGGGACATACTTATTTGTGTTTTAAAACTGTCACACTCAGGGTCAGGTTAATTGTAGAGGGAATTACACCTACGTGCCACACTAAGTTAAAGTTTTGTCGGCCCGAGACGTGCCGTGAGGAATGAGGGTGCTGTGTTACGGTTTTTAGAACCTTCACTTTGTAAATTTAGTATTAAAATTTCCTATGTACATTTCCCCTTTAATTGGCTGTTAATTGAAATGAGTGCACCGTAGCTAGTCCATTAACAAGCACGTAGGCCACCATATAACCTTTCTATAGTTATTTCTTTATTCTATGTCAGTATAAGGCTCTGTCTCCCATTAATTGCCAGTGCATTGCACCAAATTGAAATAAGATAGGATCCCTCCGACACCCCCATGGCATCTTCAAAGTGCCAGTAACTTTGGGTGGGGTTATTGGCATCACCTTCACCCCAAGACTCCATTGCACACGAGGTCATCTCGGAGCAGAAGGTGGGAGGAGTCAGCAAAGCGCCAGGAACAAGGTGTGGCTTTGCCAACGCCTCCTCAAGGGGCGGGATCGGTGAGCCCTCGCGACCAATCAAGGCCGAGGCGAGCTCACCGATGGGCGTTTCCAACAGGCCGGCGGTTGGATCGCGACGCGCCTCATAAAAAGGAGATGTGGGAAGGACTGCGGAGTCAGATGCGGGAGATGCGGAAGATGCGGCAGATTATTATTATTATTATTTTTTTTTTTTGTATACAAAGTCGAGGCTCGTGTAAGAGCTAAGATGAAAAACACATGAGCTTTGAGACCACCGCAGCTTTGAGACCACCGCAGCTTTGAGACCACCGCAGCTTTGAGACCACCGCAGCTTTGAGACCACCGCAGCTTTGAGCTTTCACAGCGGTTTCGGCCGCGGCTACAAAGCAACGCCGCCGTGCGGATACAATTGGGGAGGGTCGGCGGCTGCTCACCTCGAGCCGCGCGGTCACACCAACCGGACCCGCATCCTTCCCGCCCTGTGATCCCACCTCCTCGTCCGTCCAGCCATCCACCTCCTGCCATTCATTCCTGCTTCATTCCCCATGTAAGTCTGATTGTCGTCTGTCCTTTATGTTGTCCTGGGGTTTAAGTAAGCTTGTATAGTTAAGTAGTATTGCACTGTGTCTTCTTACTCCTTCTGTCTTTATTTTCGTATTTTTCCTTCTTCCTTGGTTTCTTTGGTCTTGTACAAAATAGTTAGTAATAAATCCTGTTCTTCCTACCTTGCCTTCTTTCCTTCACATCTGTTCGTCCTTGTCTTTTCCATCATTGAATACCTGTGGCACGATTTGGCCAACGACTAAGAATCGGGTCTAGTTTCTGTTAATGGTTCGAGCCACGGCTGCTAATCCGCTCGGCAAATTAACATCTTGTCCGCGGTCTCGAACGAGGTTGCTCACCTGCCTCTCTGGAGGGAGCTGGGCAGCTTCAGGACTCACGTCGGTCAGTCGCAGATTAGGGGACTAATTCCCCCTTGGTAAGGGGAAAAGGGGCCGACGTTGAGATCCGCAACAATATATATATTTAGAATATATAGAAGATAATGTTAAAAAAAACAAGGCAATTTCACTTACATTTTCGGATTCAGCGTTCAATTCTACATAAGTGAGTGTATTTTGAGGCATGTGTGACAACAACAACAACAACAACAACATGCATTTTAAGGCCATTTTCCCCGCTAGAGCGGGGGTTAGCCTTGCGGTCCCCATGACAATCTTCTCCATTTTGCCTTATTTTCTGCATCTCTCCTTGTTAACCCCCTTGCCCGCATTTCTTCTTCCACCATCTTTAGCCAAGTCTTTCTCGGTCTTCCCCGTCCTCTACTTCTTTCGACATTAATTTCCATCACTCTTCTCAACCAGTCACTTTCATCCTTCCTCAACACATGACCAAACCATCTCAACCTGATCCTCTTCACAGCATCAATCACAGGCAATATTCCCATCATCTTTCGCAATTCATCATTTGTCTTCCTCTCTCTCAACGTTACTCCGCACATCCATCGAACCATTCGCATTTCCACCCTTTCCAGCCTTCGTTGCTGCTCTACGTTCATTACCCATGTCTCGCTCCCATAAATCATAACACTTCTCACACATGCAGCATTCACCTTTCCCTTCAGCTTCAGCGACACTCTCCTCCTCATCAGCACGCCACTCAGTTCCCGAAACTTCTTCCATGCACATCTCACTCGAGCAACCGTTGCCGAGTCTGATCCACCTTCTCCATTCAGCAGGTCTCCGAGGAAGCAAAATGTTTTCACACCTTCCAGCTTCACGCCGTCTCCAAGATCCAACTCAACATTTCCTCCATCTGCAGCTCCCTCTGTGCACACCTTACATTTGAGTGTAGCTGCCACACTGGTAAATGACCCTCTCAGACCACTACATTTTTGATGAACCCACTCAGCACACATTGTACATTGAATGGAGTTCACTCCGACACCCTTCCTGCACACAGCACACGGCCACTTCCCAGTTCTTTCCACCTCACCACATGCTTTACCACTTGCCATCACCTTCGTCTTTCCGATATTCACCTTCAGACCTTTTGTCTCCATACATTCCTTCCACTTGTTCATCTTTTCCTTCAGTCCATCCATACTTTCCGCAATCAACACCAGATCATCTGCATACAACAACTCCCACGGTAAACCCTCCTTTACGTTCTGAGCCAGCACCTCCATCACAGCTACAAATAGTAGTGGACTTAGTACCGCCCCCTGATGCACTCCCACCTTCACCTCAAACTCACCACTGTTCCCGTCCTTCGTCCTTACAGCTGTGCGCGCTCTTTTGTACATTGCCATCACTACTCTGATGAACCATTCCTCCACTCCTAACTTCCTCAATGCCCATGTCAATACTTTGCGTGGAACCCTATCGAATGCTTTCTCCAGATCAACAAACCCCAAAAACAACTTCTTCCTCTTCTCCATGTACTTCTCCTGCAACTGCCTCACAATGTAAAGCGCGTCTATCGTTCCTCTTCCTGGCATAAATCCAAACTGCATTTCGTCGATCTCATTTCGTCGATCTCATTTCGTCGATCCTCGATCGTCGAGGCATGTGTGACTTCAAATAAAATGGTAAGCCAGGAAAAACGTTCATTTCATTCCTTAGGGATACAACATGCTGTGGTGCTGCACACACACGACTCGATTGCCAGAGAGGTAGGCCACAACGCGTTGGTATAACAAAGAGTCTTTATTCAAAGCTCGTTCTTCAGCACTGGGCGGGCTCGAGCTTAGAGCCCGCATATATGTGCCGAGGCCACGCCTAATCCCCGGGCGTGGCCGATCGGTCGAAAGGCGGGGCATGTGCTTTCGTTCCCCGCCTGCATGCTCGCGCCACCCACTGGTGCGCGGAATTATTGCCCCTTGTGCCCGCCACACGCGCCCCCACAGAATTCCCGGGCACCTGAAGGGTGAGTTTGCGGGGAAGCCGGATGACCCGGCCGAAACGCCCCCTGGCGATGGGTGCAGGGCTGGGGGGTAGCGGGACGGCGGGGCTGGGAGTGCCGGGGGTCCGACCGCCGGGGGGCGGCCTCGACGCGGAGGCAGAGCTGCTTGTGGGGGGTGGTCCGGATCGAGGTGGGCCGGCTTGAGGCGGTCCATGGAGATACGATCCGGGGCACCGCCGATGTCGATGGTGAAAAATTTGTCCCCGGTCTCCAGCACGTGGAAGGGCCTGTCGTACGGGGGCCGTCGTGGTGCCCGGTGGGCGTCGTGCCTGATGAAGACGTACTTTGCCGTGCGAAGCTCCGGGGCGACGTGGGAAGGCGGGAAACCATGGTGTGCCGTCGGCACCGGGGCGAACCTCCGGGCGGTCTCCTGAAGGGCGGAGCGCAGTTGCGCCGTGGACCAAGGAGCCATGGAGTTGGGGATAAATTCACGCGGTACCCGCAGTGGTTGCCCGAAGACCAGCTCCACCGAGGACGCACGCAGGTCGTCCTCGGGCGCCGTCCTGAGGCCCAGAAGGACCCAGGGGAGTCTGTCGACCCAGCCGCCGTCGCGGAGGCTGGCCTGGAGCGCGGCCTTCATTGAGCGATGAAAGCGCTCGCACAGGCCATTGGCCTGGGGGGGGGGGGGGGGGGGTAGGCCGTGGTGCGGTGTAGTTTCACCCCGAGCCCTTGCGCCACCGCGGCCCAGAGCTCCGAGGTGAACTGGGGGCCATGGTCGGACGAGATGTCCGAGGGGGCACCGAACCGGGCAACCCAAGTGCCTATCAAGGCTTGCGCCACATCAGCCGCAGACGTCGCCGCCAATGGGATGGCCTCTGGCCACCGTGTGGTGCGGTCCACCATGGTGAGGAGGTGGGTGAACCCCCGTGAGGGGGGCAGAGGTCCCACCAAGTCGACGTGCACGTGGTCGAACTGACGCTCGGGCACCGCAAATGGGGCCAACGGGGCCTGGGTGTGGCGGTGGACCTTTGCGCGCTGGCACACGAGGCACGTCCTGGCCCAGTCACGGACGTCCTTCCGGAGGCCAGGCCAGATGAACTTCGCTGCGACGAGCTTCTAGGAGGCCTTCGTGCCCAGGTGGGACAGGCCGTGGATGGCGTCGAAAACTGGGCGCCGCCAGCCAGCGGGCACGATGGGGCGAGGCCGGCCGAGGGAGACGTCGCATAGGAGGGCCGCGCTCGCGGCATCGAACGGCACCTCGGTGACTCGGAGGCCCGTGACGGCGGTCCGCAAGGCCTGGATGCCGGGGTCGGCGGTCTGGTCCTCCGCCATCCGGGCATAGTCGAACCCGAGGTGGACAGCGTGCACGACGGACCGGGAAAGGCAATCCGCCACCGGGTTGTCTTTACCCGCCACGTGACGGATGTCCGTCGTGTACTCGGACACGGCAGAGAGGTGACGCTGCTGCCGTGCCGACCATGGCTCGGCGACCTTGGCCATCGCGAACACAAGGGGCTTGTGGTCGACGTAAGCCGTGAACGGGCGGCCCTCCAGTAGATGGCGGAAGTGTCGGACCGCCAGGTGGAGCCCAAGGAGCTCGCGGTCGAAGGTGCTATAGCGGCGTTCGTGCGGGCAAAGCTGCCGGCTAAAAAACGCCAGCGGTTGCCAAGCACAACGCACCCACTGCTCGTGCACCGCGCCCACCATGTAGTCTGACGCGTCGGTGGTGAGGGCGATCGGTGCATCAGGTGCCGGGTGCGCCAGCATGGTGGCGTCGGCCAGGGCCAGCTTTGCGCCCGCAAACGCCGCAGCCATCAGCTCCGACCAGGCGATGTCACCTTTGCCCGGCTTGCCCCGGAGGGCCTCGTGCAAGGGGCGGAGGATCTGGGCGACGTGGGGCATGAAGCGGTGGTAAAAATTTACCATGCCCAGGAACTCCTGGTGCCCCTTGATCGTGCGGGGCTGCGGGAAATCCCTGACCGCCTCCACCTTGGCCGGTAAAGGGACGGCCCCGTGCCTGGTGATGCGGTGCCCCAATAAGTCAATGGTGGCGACGCCGAAACGGCACTTGGCGGGGTTGATGATTAGGCCATGCTGGCCCAGGCGTTCGAAAAGCGTGCGGAGGTGGAGCAGGTGCTCCTCCTGGGACGCGCTCGCGACTAGGATGTCGTCCAGGTAGACAAAAAGGTCTGTCGCGCAAGACACTGTCCATAAGCCGTTGCAACGCCTGGGCCGCATTCTTCAACCCGAAGGGCATTCTCAGGAACTCGAAGAGGCCGAATGGTGTAATGGCAGCCATCTTTGGTATGTCCTCCGGCCTGACGGGGACCTGGTTATAGCCGCGGATGAGGTCCACCTTGGAAAAGACGGTCGTGTTTGCCAACCGGGTGGAAAAGTCCTGGATATGCGGGACCGGGTAGAGGTCGGGGGTGGTGGCATCATTGAGCCGGCGGTAGTCCCCGCACGGCTGCCATCCTCTGCCGGGCTTCGGCACAATGTGCAGAGGAAAAGCCCAAGCACTGTTGGAGCACCGTACGATCCCCAGCCGCTCCAGCGTGGCGAACTCCGCTTTCGCCACGGCGAACTTCGTGGGCTCGAGTCGGCATGCCCGGGCATAGACCGGCGGCCCGACCGTGGGTATATGGTGCTCCACCCCATGTTTAACGGCCACCACTGAGAAGGTGGGCCGCGTGAGGGCCGGGAAACTGGCGAGGAGGTGGATAAAGTTGTCCGCTGCCGGAAGCGTGCAAATTAAACTCGTCGGGACGGAACCTTCCAGCAAGCCACTTGGCAAGCCGCTCGGTGAGCCGCTCAGTGAGCCGCTCAACGAGCCGCTCAGCGAACAAGCGAGCGAGCTGAAGGTTTCGGCCTGGACGAGCCGTCCGCGCTTCACATCGACCAACAGCACATTCGCACATAGGAAGTCCGCACCGAGCAGTGCCATTGGCACGCTGGCGGTCACGAACGACCATTGAAAGCGCTGCCCTCCGAACCGCAGTGAGAGGCAACGCTTCCCAAATGTGCGGATGGGTGTACCATTGGCGGCAAGCAAAGCGGGGCCCCGGCCCGCGGTTTGCTTGTCGGACGTGGAGGCAGGGAGGATGCTTACCTGCGCTCCTGTGTCACAAAGAAAACCGTGCCCGGACAAGGTGTCCATGATGAACAGGAGGCTGCCGGAATGGCCGACGCTCAGGGCCGCTAATGAGTGCTGGCCTGGTCGTTTCCCGACCTGTCAAAAGAGCACGGCTGGCGACACATTTTAGCCTTGCGGCCGAACCTGGCATGGTAGTAGCACCAGGTTTGCGGCGGCGGCGGTGGCGGCGGCCGTGGTGGTGGCGGCGGCAGTGGTGGGCAGGGAGCAGCAGCGGCCACGAGGGAAGCCGGGGGCACTGTAGCCGCTGCCCCGGGATCCACGACGGCAGCACCGTAACCCACTCGCGTGTCGCAGGCCGCGAAAAACCTGTCGGCCTCTACGGCTAGAGCGCGCGGTTCCTTTATTTTGGAACCGGCCAGTGCGAGGCGTACCTGTAGAGGTAGCTGGCGTAGGAAAAGCGCCCGGAATAAGAAATCCGGGGGCTGGTCTCCAAGCAGCGACAGCATAAAATCCATCCGCACGGATGGTCGTGTGTCACCGAGTTCGGGAAGGTCCAGGAGGCGGTCGACCCGTTCGATCTCCGTGAGCCCGAACGTGGCGATGAGGAGACGTTTGAGCACCTCGTACTTGTTGTCGCCCGGCAGGCGCCAAAGGATGGACACGACTCGGGCGGCAGTGCCGGGCCCGAGGGCGGCGACCACGTGGTAGTACCGGGTCTCGTCCGCCGTTATGCCTCGGAGCTGAAATTGAGCTTCGGCCTGCACGAACCAAACGTCGGCTTGCGCTTCCCAAAACTCCGGGAGTTTAACTGTGACGGCGTTGGTGGCCATGGCGCGTTCGGTGGTCAGCAACGGCTGAACAAATCGGGGTCACCAGTGTGGTGCTGCGCACACACGACTTGATTGCCAGAGAGGTAGGCCACAACGCGTTGGTATAACAAAGAGTCTTTATTCAAAGTTCGTACTTCAGCACTGGGCGGGCTCGAGCTTACAGCCCGCATATATGTGCCGAGGCCACGCCTAGTCCCCAGGCGTGGCCGATCGGTCGAAAGGCGGGGCATGTGCTTTCGTTCCCCGCCTGGACGCTCGCGCCACCCACTGGTGCACGGAATTATTGCCCCTTGTCCCCGCCACAATGTAAAACTGGCCCAAACGTGAAAACAAAACTCGCTCATTTTAAGTCGTACAAGCTAATGCGGCCACTCATTCTTCTGGGAAGAATCCCGTGCACATGCTGGTCACACTTATAAGTCACCTAAGTCTTTATAAGTTCATCAAATACTGACACCACGATTGACATTCGCTGAGGTAAATGTTGATATCTCTTCTGAGGTAAAAAACAAAACAAAACAAAAAACAGTTTTAAAGCATTATACGTATCAAACGATACATTTTATGAAACGGGGAAACCTAATACACACTTTGGTGGTTTTAAAATGACAGAATATGTCTTTATTAGGAAAAAAAATGAACATTGAAGACGACGCTGCTAAACAATACACTGCTCTAATGCATAACTATGAGTTTAAACTACATTTATAACAAATATAAAAACTATTTTTATATCCCAATGTTAAATATAGAATATATAGAAGATAATGTTTAAAAAATGATCCCTATCTTCCAATGGTAAAAAAATCCTTCAAAACATTCCTGGATCGGGAATAATATCCTGAGCTTCACCAAAAACGACTCAATTCTTCCTTATCCCAAGGGCAATCATCCCACCAACTTTCATCCAAATCCGTTCAGAACTTTTCCAGATATCTTGTTCACACACACACACACATACACACACACACACACACACACACACACACACACACACACACACACACACACACACACACGATCAAATGCATTACTCCCTGGCGGGAGTAAATATCACAAAGCAGCTCATATTTCCATGCCAATTTTAGAAAAATAAATTAATACAGACCGACATCTGAGCTAATACACACTTGTAAGTCGGATCAAAATTACACTAATTTTGCAGGAAAATATTTATACAATCTTCAAATTTGTGTAGCAATCTTCCCCAAATGAATAGCAAATTGTGATGTCAAGTCACCACGTCAGTATTCTAGAAATCGAGGTTACCTTCTGTAGGTGAGGTGGGAGGTTGAAAACAGTTGGCACAGCATCTCCCTTCAGCCGAGTTGTCTGTCCAGTCTTGTCCAACGATCCCTCGGTGAAATGGTCTGAACACAGGACAGATTTCTTGCTGGGTCTCCACTTGTCTCGTCTCATGTTGACCACCCACATATTCAAAATGTCTGGGCGTCCAAACGGGAATCTAAGATAGAACAAGTACAAAAAGTTTTAATTAAAACAAAAGCCGCGTCGATGTTACACAATGCCTAGATGCAGCTGTGCCTATAACGTCGATGTTATAGGCACAGGACATTCCTATTGATTCGATTACTTGATGTTATTTTTGTGCAAAGTGAAAATATATCTCGGCAATTTCCCGTGTGTGGCGACGAATTTTTAATATATCTCGGCATTTTCCCGTCTGTTATTTCAGGCGGTGTATGACTGACCATGCCGCGATTTAAAAAAATATATCTCGGCAATTTCCCGTGTGTGGCGACACGTGAACGAAGCTATGCTCCTCTCTCCACATTATTGTGACGACGTATAAATTAAATATTTCATCGTGATGATTGTCATCAAATGGACGAATTTTTAATATATCTCGGCATTTTCCCATCTGTTATTTCAGGCGGTGTATGACCGACCATGCCGCAATTTAAAATATATATATCTCGGCAATTTCCTGTGTGTGGCGACACGTGAACGAAGCTATGCTCCTCTCTCCACATTATTGTGACGACGTATAAATTAAATATTTCATCGTGACGATGGTCATCAAATGGACGAATTTTTGATATATCTCGGCATTTTCCCATCTGTTATTTCGGGCGGTGTATGACTGACCATGCCGCGATTTAAACAAAATATATATATATCTCGGCATTTTCCCGTCTGTTATTTCGGGCGGTGTATGACTGACCATGCCGCGGTTTAAAAAAAAAATATCTCAATGGACTTGAAGTTACAGGCCTTTGAGAATTCATTTCGTTCTATAAAGGGCAACTTTCATCAGATTTTCTTCCCGTTTTTTTTCAACCGAGTCTAAAACTATGTTAGCGACTGTGAAAAATGAAATGATATATCGAATTTGATTTGAAATAAAACTGTGTGAGAGAGGAAGACACCACGGGCCTACGAAACAGGCCTCAAAGCTATGCGAGTTAATAAAATGGTGGATATTTGTTTATATGAAGCCTCTCCCACAATGGGTGGAGCTATGGTTCCCAGAATGGGTGGAGCTTTGAGGTTTTGTCTTCTCTGCAAGAACAAGAAGAAGAAGAACAAGAACAACAACAACAACAGCAGAGGGCAATCTATGACCAGCGTCTGCGACGCGGCTAAAAACAAAAGATTAACAGTAATAGTTAGATACTTTGAAATACTTATAAACACAGAAGGAAAATATTAGTGTCACTAATATACATAGATCAAAGTGTTTTTCTCGAAAGAAGGCTGCACATGAAGAATTATAACAATCGCACAATATTAAGACCAAACACAAACTTGATTTATCTTTGCCGGGTACCAGCTATTCTGCTGTTGTATTTGTTGTGTTTCCGCTGTAATGTAGATTACCGCTGGGGGCGCCTGTCCCTTTTTGCTATGGCAACATGACGCCGGAGCCGTATCGGATGCGAGTGATTTGGTTTGCGAGTTGGTTTATCGAGTTAAACACCACAGTATTGTCCCTAGCAAGTACAATCAATCATTATTGACAAACATAAGACCATTCACAATATGTGGGACACTGTGCTGTGTACTGCTTGCTTTTGCTTTTTTATGTGTGATGTCACAGTGTGGTAATTGAGATGATTATAAAATACAAATATCAGACCCTAAACATCAAAAATGGAATATTGCTCACTTTGCCTGTTAATTCATTTGCTCCAGACCATTTCCATGAGTGCGCGGATTACTCTCTTTCGATATTGCTGCCCACTTGTGCCCAACTGGCTGAATTTGTCACATTCACTTTCGTTTTCTGGACAACAGCTCAGATATTTGGATAGGTTTCCCTTCGGATAATTATATTCACTGGGAATGTGATTGCAAGCTTCTTGGTGTGCAGCACAAGACTGGGGTAGGTAGCATCATTGGGTGAGGACGCGGCTCTGCTTCTCATACGAGTGGATCGTTCTCTCATGAATGAATTTCTCTCCAGTAGAATGACTGAAGATCATTCCCTCATGAATGAAGTTCTCTCCAGTGGAATGACTGAGGATAATTCCCTTGTGAATGAATTTCTCTCGAGTAGAATGACTAAGGATCATTCCCTGATTAATGAAGTTCTCTCCATTAGAATGACTAAGGATCATTCCCTGATGGATGAAGTTCTCTCCAGAAGAAAACTAAGGATCATTCCCTGATGAATGAAGTTCTCTCCAGAAGAAAACTAAGGATCATTCCCTGATGAATGAAGTTCTCTCCAGAAGAAAACTAAGGATCATTCCCTGATGAATGAAGTTCTCTCCATTAGAATGACTAAGGATCATTCCCTTGTGAATGAATTTCTCTCGAGTAGAATGACTAAGGATCATTCCCTGATGACTGAAGTTCTCTCCATTAGAATGACTAAGGATCATTTCCTGATGGATGAAGTTCTCTCCAGAAGAAAACTAAGGATCATTCCCTGATGAATTCATTTCTCTCCAGTAGAATGACGAAGGATCATTCCCTGATGAATGAATTTCTCTCCAGCAGAATGACTAAGGATCATTCCCTTATGAATGAATTTCTCTCGAGTAGAATGACTAAGAATCATTCTCTGATGAATGAAGTTCTCTCCATTAGAATGACTAAGGATCATTTCCTGATGAATGAAATTCTCTCCAGAAGAAAACTAAGGATCATTCCCTGATGAATGATTATATACTCAGTAGAATGACTGACGATCATCCCTGAAGAATGAATTTCTCTCCAGTAGAATGACTAAGGATCATTCCCTCATGAATGATTTTCTCTCCAGTAGAAAACTAAGGATCATTCCCTGATGAATGAATTTCTCTCCAGTAGAATGACTAAGGATCATTCCCTGATGAATGAATTTCTCTCCAGTAGAATTAAAAGGATCATTCGCTGATGAATGAATTTCTCTCCAGTAGAATGACGAAGATTCATTCCCCGATGAATGAATTTCTCTTCAGTAGAAAACTAAGGATCATTCCCTGATGAATGAAGTTCTCTCCAGTAGAATGACTAAGGATAATTCCCTGATGAATGAATTTCTCACCATGAGAATGACTTAGGATCATTCCCTGATGAATGAATTTCTCTCCAGTGGAATGACTTTTGATCATTCCCTGATGAATGAATTTCTCTCCAGTGGAACCTAAGGATCATTCCCTGATGAATGAAGTTCTCTCCATTAGAATGACTAAGGATCATTCCCTGATTAATGAATTTTATAATACTGTGGTTAAAGCGGTTTTAATGAAATCGTTTCAGGCCTTGACTTCCGGTGTGCGAGTTGCTGCTCCCGGGGCCGGGCGCCATCCGGCGGCGGAGAGAAGACGCATCGTTCCATTCGGTCTCTGATGGGAGATCTTCAGCGCGGGTCGGGAACCAGTGGAACCAGTGGAACCAGGGTAAGGTCGCTCGGGCTCGGCTGTGGATGCTCAACATGGTCACGGCCCGAGGTTCACGTCCACGGCCGGAGCAATGGAGTCACTCAGTTTGCGACGGAGAAACTGTTTGTGAAACTTTGAAACTCGGTTAATAGTTCGGGCCTTGTGTTCGGAGTTTAAGGAGCTTATTCTGGATTCCACTGTTACCGTTACGTTGTATGGCGGCCCATGGACCCGAGCTGTGCGGCCCATGAACTAATAAATAAATAACTGAAGCTGTGAACTTTATCCCGATTTGTTAACATGTTAACACGATGTTACATGTAAGTGACATGACGATGGTACATGTAAGTGACATGACGATGGTACATGTAAGTGACATGACGATGGTACATGTAAGTGACATGACGATGGTACATGTAAGTGACATGACGATGGTACATGTAAGTGACATGACGATGGTACATGTAAGTGACATGACGATGGTACATGTAAGTGACATGACGATGGTACATGTAAGTGACATGACGATGGTACATGTAAGTGACATGACGATGGTACATGTAAGTGACATGACGATGGTACATGTAAGTGACATGACGATGGTACATGTAAGTGACATGACGATGGTACATGTAAGTGACATGACGATGGTACATGTAAGTGACATGACGATGGTACATGTAAGTGACATGACGATGGTACATGTAAGTGACATGACGATGGTACATGTAAGTGACATGACGATGGTACATGTAAGTGACATGACGATGGTACATGTAAGTGACATGACGATGGTACATGTAAGTGACATGACGATGGTACATGTAAGTGACATGACGATGGTACATGTAAGTGACATGACGATGGTACATGTAAGTGACATGACGATGGTACATGTAAGTGACATGACGATGGTACATGTAAGTGACATGACGATGGCACATGTAAGTGACATGACGATGGCACATGTAAGTGACATGACGATGGTACATGTAAGTGACATGACGATGGTACATGTAAGTGACATGACGATGGTACATGTAAGTGACATGACGATGGTACATGTAAGTGACATGACGATGGTACATGTAAGTGACATGACGATGGTACATGTAAGTGACATGACGATGGTACATGTAAGTGACATGACGATGGTACATGTAAGTGACATGACGATGGTACATGTAAGTGACATGACGATGGTACATGTAAGTGACATGACGATGGTACATGTAAGTGACATGACGATGGTACATGTAAGTGACATGACGATGGTACATGTAAGTGACATGACGATGGTACATGTAAGTGACATGACGATGGTACATGTAAGTGACATGACGATGGTACATGTAAGTGACATGACGATGGTACATGTAAGTGACATGACGATGGTACATGTAAGTGACATGACGATGGTACATGTAAGTGACATGACGATGGTACATGTAAGTGACATGACGATGGTACATGTAAGTGACATGACGATGGTACATGTAAGTGACATGACGATGGTACATGTAAGTGACATGACGATGGTACATGTAAGTGACATGACGATGGTACATGTAAGTGACATGACGATGGTACATGTAAGTGACATGACGATGGTACATGTAAGTGACATGACGATGGTACATGTAAGTGACATGACGATGGTACATGTAAGTGACATGACGATGGTACATGTAAGTGACATGACGATGGTACATGTAAGTGACATGACGATGTTACATGTAAGTGACATGACGATGGTACATGTAAGTGACATGACGATGTTACATGTAAGTGACATGACGATGTTACATGTAAGTGACATGACGATGTTACATGTAAGTGACATGACGATGTTACATGTAAGTGACATGACGATGTTACATGTAAGTGACATGACGATGTTACATGTAAGTGACATGACGATGTTACATGTAAGTGACATGACGATGTTACATGTAAGTGACATGACGATGTTACATGTAAGTGACATGACGATGTTACATGTAAGTGACATGACGATGTTACATGTAAGTGACATGACGATGTTACATGTAAGTGACATGACGATGTTACATGTAAGTGACATGACGATGTTACATGTAAGTGACATGACGATGTTACATGTAAGTGACACGACGATGTTACATGTAAGTGACACGACGATGTTACATGTAAGTGACACGACGATGTTACATGTAAGTGACACGACGATGTTACATGTAAGTGACACGACGATGTTACATGTAAGTGACACGACGATGTTACATGTAAGTGACACGACGATGTTACATGTAAGTCACACGACGATGTTACATGTAAGTGACACGACGATGTTACATGTAAGTGACACGACGATGTTACATGTAAGTGACACGACGATGTTACATGTAAGTGACACGACGATGTTACATGTAAGTGACACGACGATGTTACATGTAAGTGACACGACGATGTTACATGTAAGTGACACGACGATGTTACATGTAAGTGACACGACGATGTTACATGTAAGTGACACGACGATGTTACATGTAAGTGACACGACGATGTTACATGTAAGTGACACGACGATGTTACATGTAAGTGACACGACGATGTTACATGTAAGTGACACGACGATGTTACATGTAAGTGACACGACGATGTTACATGTATGTGACACGACGATGTTACATGTATGTGACACGACGATGTTACATGTATGTGACACGACGATGTTACATGTATGTGACACGACGATGTTACATGTATGTGACACGACGATGTTACATGTATGTGACACGACAAGGTTACATGTATGTGACACGACAAGGTTACATGTAAGTGACACGACAAGGTTACATGTAAGTGACATGACGGTTACATGCAAGTGACATGACGATGTTGCATGTAAGTGACATGACGATGTTGCATGGAAGTCACGACGATGTTACATGGAAGTCACATGACGATGTTACATGGAAGTGACATGACGATGTTACATGTAAGTGACATGACGATGTTACATGTAAGTGACATGACGATGTTACATGTAAATGACATGACCGGGCGTGTTCTAGTTTGAGGTGTATTGTTCACTCACGGCCAATCCGGCAAGTCGTGAATGTCTCGTTATTCCTTTTGGACACCGCGGCGGCTCCTCTACCATAACAATAATACTATAGTAATTGCTGCTCCACTACCGTAACTATTATACTATAGTAATTGCTGCTCCTCTACCATAACAATAATACTATAGTAATTGCTGCTACCCTACCATAACAATAATACAGTCGTAATTTCTGCTCCTCTACCATAACTATAATACTACAGTAATTGCTGCTCCTCTACCATAACTACAATACTATAGTAATTGCTGCTCTGCTACCATAAGTATAATACTATAGTAATTGCTGCTCTGCTACCATAACAATAATACTATAGCAATTGCTGCTCGTCCACCATAACTATAATACTATAGTAATTGCTGCTCCTCTACCATAACAATAATACTATAGTAATTGCTGCTCCACTACCATAACTATAATACTATAGTAATTGCTGCTCCTCCACCATAACTATAATACTATAGTAATTGCTGCTCCTCTACCATAACTATAATACTATAGTAATTGCTGCTCCTCCACCATAACTATAATACTATAGTAATTGCTGCTGCGCTACCATAACTATAATACTAGAGTAATTGCTGCTCCACTACCATAACTATAATACTATAGTAATTGCTGCTCTCTACCATAACTATAATACTATAGTAATTGCCGCTCCTCTACCATAACTATAATACTATAGTAATTGCTGCTCCGCTACCATAACTATATTACTATCGTAATTGGTGCTCCACGACCATAACTATAATACTATAGTAATTGCTGCTCCTCTACCATAACTATAATACAATAGTAATTGCTGCTCCTCTACCATAACTATAATACAATAGTAATTGCTGCTCCTCTACCATAACTATAATACAATAGTAATTGCTGCTCCTCTACCATAACTATAATACTATAGTAATTGCTCCTCCTCTACCATAGCAATTATACAATAGTAATTGCTGCTCCACTACCATAACTATAATACTATAGTAATTGCTGCTCCTCTACCATAACTATAATACTCTCGTAATTGCTGCTCCTCTACCATAACTATAATACTATAGTAATTGCTGCTCCTCTACCATAACTATAATACTACAGTAATTGCTGCTCCTCTACCATAACAATAATACTATAGTAATTGCTGCTCCCCTACCATAATGATAATACTATAGTAATTGCTGCTTCCCTACCATAACAATAATACTATAGTAATTGCTGCTTCCCTACCATAACAATAATACTATAGTAATTGCTGCTCCTCTACCATAACTATAATACTATAGTAATTGCTGCTCCTCTACCATAACTATAATACCATAGTAATTGCTGCTCCTCTACCATAACTATAATACTACTAGCCGAAACCCGTGGAACATCCACGGAAGGGAGGATGTGGTGTATGGATAGAGTGTACCATTATGGATGGCATAGGGGATTTGCTTGTCCGAGTAAGAGTTAGGAAGAAAGATGAGAATGAAGAGTGCATATATGAACAACGATCGCCGACACCGGCACAAATGCATGCTCTGGATTGTCCACTCAGCGGACGGCCTGCTTCGCCTTCGCCCAGCAGACGTCAATACGATGGCGTCGTAAGATGGCGTCGTATCGGCAGTTAATCGGATGCTTTTGGGCCCCAACGTCGGCTAATTCAGATTTTTCGAGTCTGGCTGTACGTGATAAACAAAGAGCGCGGTTCGTAGATCGTAAATCCATTAGTGCCGTGGGCATCGGGTCACTGGGTGCGGCGTAAAAGGGATAACAAAGTCGAGTCCTCACGCTATTATTATATAGACTAGCCGAAATCCGTGGAACATCCACGGAAGGGAGGATATGGTGTATGGATAGAGTGTACCATTATGGATGGCATTGGGGATTTGCTTGTCTGAGTAAGAGTTAGGAAGAAAGATGAGAATGAAGAGTGCGTATATGAACAACGATCGCCGACACCGGCACAAATGCATGCTCTGGATTGTCCACTCAGTTGACGGCTTGCTTTCGCCTTCGCCTGTCCAATCAGCGGACGGCTTGCTTCGCCTTCGCCCAGCAGACGCCAATACGATGGCGTCGTAAGATGGCGTCGTATCGGCAGTTAATCGGATGCTTTTGGGCCCCAACGTCGGCTAATTCAGATTTTTCGAGTATGGCTGTAGGTGATAAACAAAGAGCGCGGTTCGTAGATCGTAAATCCATTAGTGCCGTGGGCATCGGGTCACTGGGTGCGGCGTAAAAGGGATAACAAAGTCGAGTCCTTACGCTATTATTATATAGATAGTAATTGCTGCTCCACTACCATGACTATAATACTATAGTAATTGCTGCTCCTCTACCATAACTATAATACTATAGTAATTGCTGCTCCTCTACCATAACTATAATACTATAGTAATTGCTGCTCCTCTACCATAACTATAATACTATAGTAATTGCTGCTCCTCTACCATAACTATAATACAATAGTAATTGCTCATCCTCTACCATAACCATAATACTATAGTATTTGCTGCTCCATGACCATAACTATAATACTACAGTAATTGCTGCTCCTCCACCATAACTATAATACGATAGTAATTGCTGCTATCCTACCATAACTATAATACAATAGTAATTGCTGCTCCTCTACCATAACTATAATACTGTAGTAATTGCTGCTCCTCTACCATAACAATAATACTATAGTAATTGCTGCTCCTCTACCATAACAATAATTATACTACAGTAATTGCTGCTACCCTACCATAATGATAACACTATAGTAATTGCTGCTCCTCTACCATAACGATAATACTATAGTAATTGCTGCTCCCCTACCATAACAATAATACTATAGTAATTGCTGCTCCACTGCCATAACTATAATACTATAGTAATTGCTGCTCCACTACCATGACTATAATACTATTGTTACGTGCTCCTCCCCGACCCCCTGGTCACGGTGTACCTCCGAGCCCCGAGAGGAGTCACGGCAGAAAAATGTGTTGTTCTGTGTCAAAGATCAACGGTGAAACCACACCAATTGTTACCAACAAACAAATATTGTATTAAAAATCACACAAGAATAACAGTACAACAATAATAGCAATCAAAAGTACAATCAATGTATATGTTATGATGGTACCATCAGCTAGTATAAAGTAACTCACTGTGCTCCAAGTGAGTGAAAAAGAACATTCCCCAATGTCTCTATATTCCCGTCTTCGAGCTCAGAGTTGATCCCCTCCAGCGATCGTCAGAACGATGTTGAATCGAAACCCGAATCCCGTTCAGGTGACAGGCCCAGTCACGCCGCCAAAACTGCACAAAGGCGCACGCGGCCAAAGCGGCGCAAAGGGTCACGCGGCCAGAAGCTGCGAAAAGGCGCACTCAAGGCGACTGGTAAATCACACCCTCTGGTATGATTGTTTTACAGCTCCAAATCGGCGAACCTCAGGTTTGACTTCAAAATCCGCGTTACACACACACATCCCAGATAGACGTCTGAATGGTGAAAACGGCTGACGTGAAGCAAAGACCTTTCGCGATGAGTAAAGCGTGCGAGTCAAAATGGCCGTCGGCTCGTACTTGAGACGTAATGACACGGCGATGATTCCTCGGAATCCAACGCCAAACCTGACACGCAGGTTGATCAATCACAGCGATAACAACTCCATCGCAGGAATCCCTTTTCCCAGGAAACCCAAAGTTCACTCGTGACTCTTGCTCGACAACGTTCGATCCAGACCGCAAAGCAACCAGCTTCTTCTCTGACCTTACTTCGCTCCGCCTCCTTTCTCTCCTCCTCTTCCTCTTCGTCGTCCGGTTCCCGATCCGGGTTCCTGTTTCTTTTATCATTAACTTTTTTTCCTTTTGAAAACAGTTCATGAACAATAAACCTTTTGAACACAATAATAGTACATGGAATCAGAAATATTTACAGTGGATGCAAACCACCACAACGGAAGTGACGAATCCGTAACACTATAGTAATTGCTGCTTCTCTACCATAACTATAATACTATAGTAATTGCTGCTCCTCTACCATAACTATAATACTATAGCAATTGCTGCTCCACTACCATTATTATACGATAGTAATTGCTGCTCCTCTACCATAACTATAATACTATAGTAATTGCTGCTCTTCTACCATAACAATAATACTGTAGTAATTGCTGCTCCTCTACTATAACTACAATACTATAGTAATTGCTGCTGCTCTACCATAACTATTATACGATAGTAAATGCTGCTCCCCCTCGACCTTTGCTCCCCCATCCCCTCGACTTTAGCTCCCCCACCCCCTCGACTTTAGCTCCCCCACCCCCTCGACCTTTGCTCCCCCACCCCCTCGACCTTAGCTCCCCCACCCCCTCGACTTTAGCTCCCCCACCCCCTCGACCTTAGCTCCCCCACCCCCTCGACCTTTAGCTCCCCCACCCCCTCGACCTTTGCTCCCCCACCCCCTCGACCTTAGCTCCCCCACCCCCTCGACTTTAGCTCCCCCACCCCCTCGACCTTTGCTCCCCCACCCCTCAACCTTAGCTCCCCCACCCCCTCGACTTTAGCTCCCACACCCCCTCGACCTTAGCTCCCCCACCCCCTCGACCTTAGCTCCCCCACCCCCTCGACCTTAGCTCCCGCACCCCCTCGACCTTAGCTCCCCCACCCCCTCGACCTTTGCTCCCCCACCCCCTCGACCTTTGCTCCCGCACCCCCTCGACCTTTGCTCCCCCCACCCCCTCGACCTTTGCTCCCCCCACCCCTCGACCTTTGCTCCCCCCACCCCCTCGACCTTTGCTCCCCCCACCCCCTCGACCTTTGCTCCCCCCACCCCCTCGACCTTTGCTCCCCCCACCCCCTCGACCTTTGCTCCCCCCACCCCCTCGACCTTTGCTCCCCCCACCCCCTCGACCTTTGCTCCCCCACCCCCTCGACCTTTGCTCCCCCACCCCCTCGACCTTTGCTCCCCCACCCCCTCGACCTTTGCTCCCCCACCCCCTCGACCTTTGCTCCCCCACCCCCTCGACCTTTGCTCCCCCACCCCCTCGACCTTTGCTCCCCCACCCCCTCGACCTTTGCTCCCCCACCCCCTCGACCTTTGCTCCCCCACCCCCTCGACCTTTGCTCCCCCACCCCATCGACCTTTGCTCCCCCACCCCCTCGACCTTTGCTCCCCCACCCCCTCGACCTTTGCTCCCCCACCCCCTCGACCTTTGCTCCCCCACCCCCTCGACCTTTGCTCCCCCACCCCCTCGACCTTTGCTCCCCCACCCCCTCGACCTTTGCTCCCCCACCCCCTCGACCTTTGCTCCCCCACCCCTCGACCTTTGCTCCCCCACCCCCTCGACCTTTGCTCCCCCACCCCCTCGGCCTTTGCTCCCCAACCCCCTCGGCCTTTGCTCCCCCACCCCCTCGGCCTTTGCTCCCCCACCCCCTCGGCCTTTGCTCCCCCACCCCCTCGGCCTTTGCTCCCCCACCCCCTCGGCCTTTGCTCCCCCACCCCCTCGGCCTTTGCTCCCCCACCCCCTCGGCCTTTGCTCCCCCACCCCCTCGGCCTTTGCTCCCCCACCCCCTCGGCCTTTGCTCCCCCACCCCCTCGACCTTTGCTCCCCCACCCCCTCGACCTTTGCTACAACACACCCCCCCCTGCAACACTTGGCCCCCCGCCCCGCCCAAGTCTCGGTGTCTGCCCCCGCAACCCTCGGCCTCCGCCCCCGCAACCCTCGGCCTCCGCCCCCGCAACCCTCGGCCGCCGCCCCCCGCAACCCTCGGCGTGCGCCCCCCCCGTAACCCTCGGCCGCCCCCCCCGCAACCCTCGACCGCCGCCCCCCGCAACCCTCGGCCGCCGCCCCCCGCAACCCTCGGCCGCCGCCCCCCGCAACCCTCGGCCTGCGCCCCCCCCCCCCCGCCCCCCTCGGTCCCCTGCCCACCACCGCCTGCAACCCTCGGTCCCCTGCCCCCGCAACCCTCGGGCCCCTGCCCCCCGCAAGCCCCGGCACCTGCCCCCAGCAACCCTTGCCCTCGCAACCCGAAATCAAACTTAATACAAGTATGTGCAATGATGTAATAATGTGTGTGGAGGCATATGGTTCGATAGCGCAACATCGAAGAGTGCTGTTGTAGTTATTTATTAATATATATATTTTTTTGTATACATAGACTAGGCCGGTGGATGAGCTAAATGTTTCTTGTCGTGCTCGCCAAGTAGCTTAAGCACTCCAACAAGCACTCCGAGCCGATTAATCTATCTATAATTCCAGTAATCTCTGTACGTTTGTACGTCTGTACGTTTGTTTGTCTGTGACCGCTGTTTCTCGACAACCACGGGTCCGATATACTTTTAACTTGCCAGGTATATTGCTGGGGACCCGAGGATGTGCCTTTTCAAGGTTTCATATTAATCGGACAATTACTTACCGAGCTATGTCCAAAAAACGATTCAACCAATCAGAGAGCAGCGAACGATCGCGTGTGCCGAACGTGGAGGACACACTCTGCCTCGGATGGCACATTTGAGAGCGTATTCATTTATTTCACGTTTGCAAACTATGTTGGCGTTAAACTATGTTTTAAAACTAATAAAACCGAATTTGCGATTCATTCGCTTTCCTGCGCGTTTGTGCACGCGATGGCGATTTCTTTACCAAACTCCGGAAGCCGTTCGCTTTGGACCAAACCATTGCATGTAAATAGAGGGGGGGGATTGTCACCGTACTCGCAAGCCGTTCGCTTTGGACCAAACCATTTCATGTAAATAGAGGGGGGGGATATAATTTTAGATATAGATATAGTACGGGCAATGCCCTAGTTGATTAAATTTTGGTTAAAGTCTGGATGCAGATCTGGCCTATCTGTGGGATACAAAACATAAATTGTTCAGCCTGGCGGAGGTATACATCATATTATACATCATAGGACACGTAGTATGGGCGCCATCTTGGAAAACACCCTCAACTTTCCCCCTCCATATCTCCGAAACGGCTCAGTGGGAAAATTTGAATCACAGCTCATTCCAAAGAACTCTGCATTGGGACCAAAAATATGTTTGTTTATGATAATAAAAGTGCTCACGTTATAAGGTTAGAATTCGACAAATAGAACTCTTGATGCCACGAATATGATATTTTTTTGTGCATAACCTAAGTGGGGAAAAAAATAATTCAGAATGAACATTTTTTTGACATCATATATCACATGGTTTGCCCGCCATCTTGTTATTCATGTAAAACTCTAAAAACCATTTTTCTCCAATACGGCAGAACAGATCGAACCCAAACTTGGCATGCATGATCGCATGCCCAAGATTAACAAAACGTTATAGGATCATGATGTCATAGGTCACATGGTATTGGAGTTACGACGTTTTGAAGCATAAACTTTAAAACCTATCTCCTCCCTCATTTTTGAAGATATCGAGGGGAAACTTTACACATATGCTCCCCATGTTCTTTTGGAATTTGCGACAAGTCACATGGTTTGGCAGAAATGAAAAATTGAACGAACATCTTAAAAACTTTTTCTCTCTAACTGCTGCATTGATCGGCATGAAAGTTTAATATTATGTAGCTGTCATCGAGTGGAACAAGTGTTTAAGATTTCAACATGATTGGTTGTACGTTCTGGAAGGTAGCAGTTGTTATTGTGTGAAGAAGAAGAAGAAGAAACTCTACATTTTATCATCTCCAGCCATGTGACTTTTCAGTATAGCTTTAATTATGATGCAAGTGTGGTTTTATGAAAGCGTGGATGTATCGAAGCGTGTCCGATGAAAGTGGGGTTGTAACAAAGCGGGAATGTATCGAGGCATGTCCAATGGGAGCGGTGTTTTATCAAAGCGGGGTTATATCAAAGCATGTCTAATGAAAGCGGGGTTGTATCAAAGTGGGGTCCTATGAAAGCGAGGTTGTATCAAAGCATGTCTACTGAAAGCGGGGTTGTATCAAAGTGGGGTCCTATGAAAGCGGGGTTGTATCAAAGCATGTCTACTGAAAGCGGGGTTGCATCAAAGTGGGGTCCTATGAAAGTGAGGTTGTATCAAAGCATGTCTAATGAAAGCGGGGTTGTATCAAAGCATGTCTAATGAAAGCGGGGTTGTATCAAAGTGGGGTCCTATGAAAGCGGGGTTGTATCAAAGCATGTCTAATGAAAGCGGGGTTGTATCAAAGTGGGGTCCTATGAAAGCGGGGTTGTATCAAAGCATGTCTAATGAAAGCGGGGTTGTATCAAAGTGGGGTCCTATGAAAGCGGGGTTGTATCAAAGCATGTCTAATGAAAGCGGGGTTGTATCAAAGTGGGGTCCTATGAAAGCGGGGTTGTATCAAAGCATGTCTAATGAAAGCGGGGTTGTATCAAAGTGGGGTCCTATGAAAGCGGGGTTGTATCAAAGCATGTCTAATGAAAGCGGGGTTGTATCAAAGTGGGGTCCTATGAAAGCGGGGTTGTATCAAAGCATGTCTAATGAAAGCGGGGTTGTATCAAAGTGGGGTCCTATGAAAGCGGGGTTGTATCAAAGCATGTCTAATGAAAGCGGGGTTGTATCAAAGTGGGGTCCTATGAAAGCGGGGTTGTATCAAAGCATGTCTAATGAAAGCGGGGTTGTATCAAAGTGGGGTCCTATGAAAGCGGGGTTGTATCAAAGCATGTCTAATGAAAGCGGGGTTGTATCAAAGTGGGGTCCTATGAAAGCGGGGTTGTATCAAAGCATGTCTAATGAAAGCGGGGTTGTATCAAAGTGGGGTCCTATGAAAGTGAGGTTGTATCAAAGCATGTCAAATGAAAGCATGTTTAACTAGAATGGCACTCAGGAGAGAGCATACCTCCGGTTGGTGAATAGTTTGTTTTGTATCTCAGAGTAGACTAGAAAATCACAACACAGAATCACATTTAATCAAAATTGATCACAGGAATCACCATCTATAATTTTTTGAGATATCCTGCTATGTATCGTTTTTGGCTGTATCGCCCAGTGCGGAAGAGCATCAAAAGAAGAGAAAGTGCATCAGGGGTCTGTACTAAGTCCTCTACTATTTGTAGCTGTGATGGAGGTGCTGGCTAAGACCGTAAAGGAGGGTTTACTGTGCGAGTTGTTGTATGCAGATGATCTGGTGTTGATTGCAGAAAGAATGGATGGACTGAAGGAGAAGATGAACAAGTGGAAGGAATGTATGGAGACAAAAGGTCTGAAGGTGAATATCGGAAAAACGAAGGTGATGGCAAGTGGTAAAGCATGTTGTGAGGTGGAAAGAACTGGGAAGTGGCCGTGTGCTGTGTGCAGGAAGGGTGTCGGAGTGAATTCCATTCAATGCACAATGTGAGCTGAGTGGGTTCATCAAAAATGGAGTGGTTTGAGAGGGGCATTAACCAGTGTGGCAGCTACATTCAAGTGTAAGGTGTGCACAGAGGGAGCTGCAGATGGAGGAAATGTTGAGTTGGATCTTGGAGCTGGCGTGAAGCTGGAAGGTGTGAAAACATTTTGTTACCTTGGAGACATGCTGAATGGAGAAGGTGGATCAGACTCGGCAATGGTTGCTAGAGTGAGATGTGCATGGAAGAAGTTTCGGGAACTGAGTGGCGTGCTGACGAGGAGGGGAGTGTCGTTGAAGCTGAAGGGAAAGGTTTATGCTGCATGTGTGAGGTGTTATGATTTATGGGAGCGAGACATGGGTAATGAACGTAGAGCAGCAACGAAGGCTGGAAAGGGTGGAAATGTGAATGGTTCGGTGGATGTGTGGAGTATCGTTGAGAGAGAGAAAGACAAATGATGAATTGCGAAAGATGATGGGAATAGAGCCTGTGATTGATGCTGTGAAGAGGAACAGGTTGAGATGGTTTGGTCATGTGTTGAGGAGGGATGAAAGTGACTAGTTGAGAAGAGTGATGGAAATGAATGGAGAAGGAAGTGGAGGGCGGGGAAGACCGAGAAAGACTTGGCTAAAGATGGTCGAAGAAAAATGCGGGCAAGGGGGTTAACAAGGGGAGATGCAGAAAATAGGGTAAAATGGAGAAGATTGTCATGGGGACCGCAAGGCTCTGGCAGGGCAAATGGCCTTAAAATGCCTGTTGTTGTTGTTGTTGCCCAGTGGGGAAGAATCACTTGCAAAAATTAAATGATTCTCATATCCGAATCCATATTCATATCTTTACCAACATCGAATCAAATCGTCTTTGTCAGACACCCAACCTCTCCACCAAGTTTCGTCCAAATTCATCCACAACCTTTTGAGATATCCTGCTATGTACCATTTTGGGCCATATCGCTCAATAGTGAAGAATCACTTAAAAAATTCTTGTAGTCGGATCCGAATCCGGATCTTCACCAAAATTTAATCATTTCGTCCTTGTCACCTCTCTACCAAATTTCGATCGAAACTGTCCACAACGTTTTGAGATATTTTGATCACAAACGGACAGACAAACGGACAGACAAACGGACAGACAAACGGACAGACAAATAAACAGACAGACAGGGGTGAAAACATAACCTTCATCCACCTTTGGTGGTGGAGGTAATGAAAGCATGTCCAATGAAAGCGTGTCCAATCAAAGCGAGAAGGCGGAGGAAACAGGTCATCACTGCCAGCAGTTATAAAGTGTCAGTTCTAGTTATAATTATTATTTTTTTGTTAGCCCTCAATTCAGCATCTTAAACTTTAATTATCGTTAGATGTGAAATGAGGAATTTAATGCCTATTAATCTTATACCATATTTATAGTGATGGTCTCTACTGATGACGATACATGTGTGTAAGACATGTTCTCCATTGATGATGACATTTTCTTTGAGCTGCTTTATGTTTCGTCAATCAAAGGGAGGCGCAAAGCTCCCCTCCCTTTTATATAAGGGATCGTTTCTCTGTATGCAGCTTTAACATGGGGACTGAAAATACATTTCTCAGCTTCTACTAGACGACATCGGCTGGAAATTTCAGAAGGAAATGCTTTGTACGTTGAGGTAATATGTTCCAAAGTTCAGCAATGTCCGTTTATGCATTCTTGAGTTTTATTTAGAAAACCCTCAATTATGTTTCTGCCTGTCTGTCTGTCTGTCCATCCGTCCCTCTGCCCAAAATGTGTTGACGCTCATATCTCAAGGGGCTATACATTGAAACTAGCTGAAACTTGGAATATACATTGGCCAATATGTCTATTTAATGGCTTTGGAAACAAATTCCACCTAAGTGCTATAGTTTTTGCTTTAAAATTAAATATTTATATATATATATTTTATATATATTTATTTATATTTATTTATATATCTATATATCTATATATACTGTGTATATATATATATATATATATATGTATATATATGTATATATATATATATATATATATATATATATATATATATATATATATATATATATATATATATTTTTTGTATACAGAATCGAGGCTCGTGAAAGAGCTAACATTTATTTCACAAACAAATCAAACAGACAAACAAAATATATAAAAAGAGGGAGCGGAAGACAAGATGGGGAGAGAAGGGGAAGCACACAAACACAACATTTGGGAGCAGGGAGATGTGATGGGGGGGGCGGGGGGGGGGGAGGAGGCGTTGGAGGCGTTGGAGGCGTTGGAAGGGGGGGGGTGGGATAAGTATAAAACACAAGGACACCAAGGACTTCCAGGACAGAAGTTGGTATTTCAAAAAAGTGGATTTGGGGTGAAATTAGCGGGGGTAGAAAAGATTAAGGTTTTGGATGGGGGAAGATAAGAGATGGTGGTGAACAGCTGTTTTAAAGACCTGGAGGGTGGAGTGGGATTGAAGAGAGTGAGGGAGCTTGTTCCAGAGGCGGGAGAAAAGAGGAATGAAGGAGTGAAGGTGAGCAGAGAGTCTTCATTTTGGCAGTTCAACCATAAGAGGGTTGTAGGCAGATCTCATGCGACCTGCAGGAATATTTGCGTGACAGAGCCCAGAGAGAGCTGGGGGGTGGGGGAGGGGGCAAGGCCAGAGAGGAGTCGGTACAAGACGGAAAGACAACCAATCTGCCTGCGGTGAGTGAGTGAAAGGCCCTTGGAGTTCGCTTCATCGCGGGAGATTCCAATGATTCTGAACGCTTTGGTTTCAACAGCGTGAAGACGAGCTAGGTGTGGGGGAGAGCAGTATTCCATTGAGCTGCGGATGAAAGCCTTGTGTGTGGTGAGGAGCTCAGGTGTGCCAAGGAAGGACTTCGCACGACGGAGGATGCCCAGTCGGCGACTGGCTTTGGAGGCCAGATTTGAAATGTGGTTTTCCCAGGAAAGATCATGGCAGATCGTGAGACCCAAAAGCTTGAGTGACAACTTCTTGGAGAGGATTATTCAGAAAGTGGATGGGAGGGTTGTCCAGTCGGTCTTTTCGGAGAGACATCGTAAGAGTGTGAGATTTGTCAGGATTGAAAGACATGTTCCTCTTGTTTGCCAAGTCTGTGATTTTGTCCAGGTCTGCAGAGAGTGAGGAGGCTGCAGACTGCCGATCTGAGGGATGAGGAATGGAGCGACAGAGAGTAGAGTCATCAGCAAAGAGATAGAGAGGATTTTAAAGAGGGTCAGAGAGATCATTGATGAAGACCAGAAAAAGCACAGGGCCCAGAACACTGCCTTGGGGAACTCCAGCCTGAACAGGAAGAGGAGATGAGAGAAACCCATTCAGGGCCACACGTTGACTACGACGAGAGAGGAAGTCCGCCAGCCATGCGTGGAGATTTCCATGGATACCAAAGGAGGAGAGTTTGGTGAGCAGAACGGGGTGCCAGACCGTGTCGAAGGCTCCGTGATATGTCAAGGGAGACAGCTCTAATTTCCTGTTTGGCATTGAGGACCTCCATCCATTGTTGAGAAATCAGAAGCAGCATGTCCAGGGTAGAGTGACCAGGTCTGAAACCAAATTGATGATCAGAGATCAAGCCATTGGAGAAGAGGAAAGATTTCATATCCGAAGCAATGATGGATTCCATGACTTTGCTGATATTTGGGAGAAGGCTAATTGGTCTGTAGTTGCTAGGATCTGTTTTTGCACCTTTTTTGTACAAAGCGGTGATGTTGACTGATTTCCAAGCAGATGGCAGTTGACCTTGAGCCAAAGAGAGGGTGAAGAGAACAGAGAGAGGGAGTGAAAGAGCGGAAGAACAGGATTTTAGGACCCGTGGGCTGATGCCGTCAGGTCCAGTTGCAGAATCAGAGTCGAGGGTTGACAGAACTATTTCCACCTTGTCAGGAGGAAAGGACACAGAGTCCAGGAGCAGCTGGGTACGACTGGGTACAGTGGGTACAGAGCGAGATGGGTTTGGGACACAAGATGTTGAGGCATTCAGCTTTTTCACGTGCGGAGTCGGCCGTGTAGCCGTTTGAGGTGAGGGAGGGGATGGAGGGGGAACAAACACCAGAAACAGATTTGACCAGACGCCACCAGGATTTGGAAGTGGGAGACAGATAAGGGTGTTCAGTCTTGAGAACGGAGAGATATTGTTTCCTGGCTCTCCTGAGGGTGGACACACACTTGTTTCGGGCTTTGTGAAAGGAAATGAGATTTCCTTCCGTTGGATTTGCTTTCCAGGAGACGAAAGCAAGTTGTTTCTGGGCAACAGACTCACTACAAGATTCCGTGTACCATGGATGGGAGGAAGGGTGTGACAACTGAAGACGAGATGGGATAAATCTGTGCATGAGAGAGATAAATTTACTTTGGAAGAATTCCCAGGATGAGTTGATGTCAGAGGCGGTAGAGATGGGAGACCAGTCCAGATGATTGATGGCTGCTTGAAGACCGTGCCAGTTGGCCTGAGTGAAATGCCAGACTCGTCGACGCTGAGGAGGCTCTCTGAGAATGGTCAGAGAGATGTCCACTTTAACAAGCACATGATCAGATGAGCCGATTGGAGCAGAAGAAGAGCAGCAGACATTTTCAGGGAAGTTAGTCATGACCAAGTCCAGAAGAGAAGATTCTCCGTTGACTGAGATCCGGGTCAGGAAATTGACAGATTGTGTCAGTCCCAGTGAGTCGCAGAAGTCCTTTGCTGAAGAGCCATGGCTGGTGAGAGAGGTACCCACACCCAGCCAACTGGCATGGTGACAATTGAAATCACCACATATGAGGAAGAGAGAGTTGGGATGGGTAGATAGAAGTTGGTCCATATTATCAGACAGCGAGATGTCGATGGAGTCATCACTGTTTGGTGGACGGCACAACACACATATGAACAAAAGGTGGGAGCGAAGGGGAAGCCGTCGCCAAAGGTATTCCTGGGGGTGCGGTGGAGAGATGGCAGTGCAGGGCGAGTGAGGAAGAGAGTTTTCTTTTATAAAGATAGCAACCCCACCTCCAGGACGAGGCTCAGGTCTATCATACCGGAGGAGGGAGTAACCTGGGAGAGATACCAAGGAATCAGAGACATCATGAAGGAGGAAAGTTTCTGTGAAGCAGATCACGTCTGGTTTGTCAGAAGCAACCTGTATGGAGAGATCAGTCAAGTTTGAGTGAAGACCCCGGATGTTTGAGGTCCACACCGTTAATGAAGAGGAAGGGGGAGCATCAGATACAGAACGGGGGGGGGGGGGGGGGGGGGAGGGGTCGGGTAAGATGTGGAAGAGGAGGAAGTGGTAGGGAGAGCTGTTGAAGGTGTGTCAGAGATTTCAGAATAGCTTGGAGAAAGGGAAGAATGGGGCGGAAAAAAGGTTTGATGGTGATTGGGTGAGGCACAGTGAGGTGTTATTTGAGGAGGGGGAAGAGCGAGGCAGAAGGTTGGGGGAGATGAAGGTGAAAGTTGGAATGGGGAAGAAGCGGGGAGGACGCTTTGAGGAGGAGGGTTGAGAGGGGAGTCTAGGAGGGGAGGAGCGAGGGAGAGTCTCGGAGGGGAGGGGTGTGGGGGGAGTTTAGGAGGGAAGGGGCAAGGGGGGAGATTTCAAAGGGATGGGTGATAGGGAAGATTTGGAGGGGAGGGGCAAGGGGGAAGATTTGGAGGGGACGGGTGATGGGGAAGTTTTGGAGGGAGGGGTGATGGGGAAGTTTTGGAGGGAAGGGGTGATGGGGAAAATTTGGAGGGGAGGGGCAAGGGGGAAGATTTGAAAGGGATGGGTGATGGGGAAGATTTGGAGGGGAGGGGCAAGGCGGTAGATTTGGAGTGGAGGGGTGATGGGGACGTTTTGGAGGGGAGGGGTGATGGGGAAGTTTTGGAGGGAAGGGGTGATGGGGAAGATTTGGAGGGGAGGGGTGAGATTGGATTTTAGAAAGTGTACGATTAATGGGAAACGAACATTTATTGCAAAATGAGTTTCTTGAGACCGTCCAGTCAAAAATACATTTGAGGACGCTGAAGGAGGGGTGGAGTGCAGGAGTGTTTCGGGAATGCAGAAAAGAGGAACTGTAAGAGATGGAATTTTTGTATATATTTAAATATATACCGTATTTTCCGGTGTATCAACCGCACCCCTGATTTTCGACTTAAAAAAAAAAAAAAAATCAGATTTTCGAGGGGAAAAAAAAAATCAGGAAAATTAAAAAAACAGAAGAGAATAAATAAATGAAATGGAAAGCGAAATATGATGAAAGGAAAGAGAAACTGAAGACAGAGAAAGAGTGAAAATACATGAAATGAGTTGAAAGAGAATTTAAAAAACATTATAATTATTCTTTCTTGCCAATGTGGGGCCCTGAAAAGGGCCGTTGGGTTTTGGCTCTTGCCAATGTGGGGCCCTGAAAAGGGCCGTTGGGTTTAGGCTCTAAAATCCGAAGAAGTCCTCGTCATCTGTTTCTTCAGTCCAATCTGAGTCGGGGTAGGCGAGATCCTCGTCGTCGTTATCCTCTTCTCCATCGTCGGAAAAGGGCCGTTGGGTTTAGGCTCTAAAATCCGAAGAAGTCCTCGTCATCTGTTTCTTCAGGGAAGACATTACGAAGATCATCATCCGAGTCTGGGTAGGCGAGATCATCGTCGTCGTTATCCTCTTCTCCATCGTCGGTCACTGCCACTTCATCCTCCCAGATGATGTCATCTTGAGTGCCATCAAGGGCATTAGCTATGCAGCACTTGAGGAAGGCCCGCTCGATGATGGCTACCGGCAACTCCTCCCAGACCTTCAGTATTCAGCTACAGATCGTCGGGAGGTCCACCTTCCTCATCCTCCCAGTCTTGGTGAAGGTCTTGTCCCCTGACAGCATCCACTCTGACCAACAGCGCCGCAGACCGTCTTTGAACGGCTTGTTGACTGAAACGTCTCGCGGCTGCAGCAGCGACATCATGCCACCCGGGATCATCACCAGATCAGTGTTGAGCCCCCTCAGCGTTGACTTGGTCTCCTCTGTCTTGTGACAACGGAAGGCGTCGAGGACGAGCATGCTCCGTCGCCGCGAAAGCCCACCAACTCGTCTCCACCACACGACGCGGAGCCAGTCATCTACCAGCGCTTGGTCCATCCACCCCTTGGCCTGGGCACGAACGATTACACCCGGAGGAAATTTATCCTTTGGTAGCGTCTTCCTCTTGAAGATGATATATGGCGGCAGCTTTCCCCCATCAGCGGTGCACGCTAGCATAACCGTAAAACGATCTTTCTCATGACCCGTTGTAGTGATGGACACCATTGACTGACACCGCATCGTCTCCAGCGTCTGCTTGTTAGTCCGCCAGCGTCTAATGACGGACTCGTTGATTCCGAAGTGTCGGCCGGCCGCCCGATTACTAAACTCTTCTGCAAACCTGCAGGCACTTTGCTTGAAGGCTGCTGTGAATGATCGTGGTGCCATCTCGTGGTCTTGGTCAGGATAGAAGCGAATGGTGAAGCTTGGTCTTGGTCAGGATAGAAGCGAATGGTGAATCTTGGTCTTGATAGCTCGAACAGGATAGAACGAATGGTGAAACTCCCCGTTGACCTCTCCGTTTTATACATTCGCCCAGCCCATGCGGCGGCATCAACGCCGACTTCAATAGGTTAGTCCAGATTTAAAAAAAGAGTTGTTGATCGTCCCCGCCCGACCCGAAACTTTTTTTATTTTTTATTTTGAAAAAAATCATGAAAAACGATCTTTTCACATTCAAATTTGGCGCCGTTCTGCACCGCATGCGCAGTGTGTGCTGCGCAGAGCGTCGCAAGTGCCTCGGGCAACTTCACCCATTTTACGTTGGCCATTCATGGCGGCTATTGTGTGAGATTTTTCCCGCTGAAATCTGTATTGATTCGTGCTAGAATCGGCTTGAAATGCCTATTGTGATCGCATCAATAGCCCGTGAGGGCTCTTCCAAGATGGTGGACTGGTTTGCGTGCAATATCGAGTTGGACGTTACAATCTCGGACTTCTATGCAGAGTTCTCAGATGGCAAGTATGATGGGGATAGGGAGCCATTGCCTGACGATACACGCGGTACTTTTGTCAAAGTATTCGCCGGCCCCAGTAAAACTGACATGACGAAAGTTTCACCAGCTTGCAAAGTCTCTGATGTGACAAAGACTCTTGACTCATTTCTCAAATTTGTGTTGGCTGCAGACACGGCCACGGATCACAGGATGGAACCCGATGAATGAAGAAATAAAATCATTTTGAGGAGAAAGGAGTCTTTATTTCATATTTTCCATGTCAACAAAACTCAATGGAAAGTCGGAAAAAAAAAACAAAAAAAAAACCTCCCTCCCTACCCGAACTTTTGAGAAAAAAGGACGCTCAACAACTTTTTATTTTTATGTGGCCTTACCGCGGCGTTGGTTAGACAATAGGTACGTCATAATGTCCCATGCAAAACATCCTGTTTACCATGTTGACGCTTTTGTTTTGTGACTTAATTCTGTCTTTATTTAGCACACTCTATTCACTGTGACCTGTCATTCAAAGAGGACTCGTGAAAGTACACATTTTCACAAACACGCATAGAAAAATGAAATATTACAAACTTCAAACTTTCTTGTATTTTGACTGGCAGCAGTAATCGGCATT
>NC_136267.1:190863189-190866112 GCF_964187855.1 Myxine glutinosa | reverse complement strand
CATCGTCGTCGTTATCCTCTTCTCCATCGTCGGTCACTGCCACTTCATCCTCCCAGATGATGTCATCTTGAGTGCCATCAAGGGCATTAGCTATGCAGCACTTGAGGAAGGCCCGCTCGATGATGGCTACCGGCAACTCCTCCCAGACCTTCAGTATTCAGCTACAGATCGTCGGGAGGTCCACCTTCCTCATCCTCCCAGTCTTGGTGAAGGTCTTGTCCCCTGACAGCATCCACTCTGACCAACAGCGCCGCAGACCGTCTTTGAACGGCTTGTTGACTGAAACGTCTCGCGGCTGCAGCAGCGACATCATGCCACCCGGGATCATCACCAGATCAGTGTTGAGCCCCCTCAGCGTTGACTTGGTCTCCTCTGTCTTGTGACAACGGAAGGCGTCGAGGACGAGCATGCTCCGTCGCCGCGAAAGCCCACCAACTCGTCTCCACCACACGACGCGGAGCCAGTCATCTACCAGCGCTTGGTCCATCCACCCCTTGGCCTGGGCACGAACGATTACACCCGGAGGAAATTTATCCTTTGGTAGCGTCTTCCTCTTGAAGATGATATATGGCGGCAGCTTTCCCCCATCAGCGGTGCACGCTAGCATAACCGTAAAACGATCTTTCTCATGACCCGTTGTAGTGATGGACACCATTGACTGACACCGCATCGTCTCCAGCGTCTGCTTGTTAGTCCGCCAGCGTCTAATGACGGACTCGTTGATTCCGAAGTGTCGGCCGGCCGCCCGATTACTAAACTCTTCTGCAAACCTAGGTCGCACAAGATCTGCCAGCAACCCTCTGATGGTTAAACTGCCGAAATCTCGGCTCTCTGCTCACCTTCACTCTTTCATTCCTCTTTTCTCCCGCCTGTGGAACAAACTCCCACACTCCCTTCAATCCCTCTCCTCCCTCCAGGTCTTTAAAACAGCTGTTCACCACCATCTCTTATCTTCCCCCATCCATAACCTTGATCTTTTCTACCCCCACTAATTCACCCCAGATCCACCTTGTTTGAAATTACAACTTATTTCCTGGAAATCCTGGCAGTGTCCATATGTTTATACCTCTCCCACCCCCCCCCTTCCCATGCCTCGCCCCCTTCACATGCCTCCCCCCCTTCACATGCCTCCCCCCCAAAGCCCTCTCCCTCCCACAGATCTCTCGATGTCTCCATGTCTCTCGGTCCCTGCTCTCAAATGTTGTGTTTGTGTCCTTCCCCCTCTCTCCCCATCTTGTCTACCGCTCCCGATGTTATTTGTTTTATGTGTCCGTTTGTCTTTCTGTGTGATTAATGTTCGCTCTTTCACGAGCCTCGATCTTGTATACAAAAAAAAAAAAAAAAAAAAAAACCTGCAGGCACTTTGCTTGAAGGCTGCTGTGAATGATCGTGGTGCCATCTCGTGGTCTTGGTCAGGATAGAAGCGAATGGTGAAGCTTGGTCTTGGTCAGGATAGAAGCGAATGGTGAATCTTGGTCTTGATAGCTCGAACAGGATAGAACGAATGGTGAAACTCCCCGTTGACCTCTCCGTTTTATACATTCGCCCAGCCCATGCGGCGGCATCAACGCCGACTTCAATAGGTTAGTCCAGATTTAAAAAAAGAGTTGTTGATCGTCCCCGCCCGACCCGAAACTTTTTTTATTTTTTATTTTGAAAAAAATCATGAAAAACGATCTTTTCACATTCAAATTTGGCGCCGTTCTGCACCGCATGCGCAGTGTGTGCTGCGCAGAGCGTCGCAAGTGCCTCGGGCAACTTCACCCATTTTACGTTGGCCATTCATGGCGGCTATTGTGTGAGATTTTTCCCGCTGAAATCTGTATTGATTCGTGCTAGAATCGGCTTGAAATGCCTATTGTGATCGCATCAATAGCCCGTGAGGGCTCTTCCAAGATGGTGGACTGGTTTGCGTGCAATATCGAGTTGGACGTTACAATCTCGGACTTCTATGCAGAGTTCTCAGATGGCAAGTATGATGGGGATAGGGAGCCATTGCCCGACGATACACGCGGTACTTTTGTCAAAGTATTCGCCGGCCCCAGTAAAACTGACATGACGAAAGTTTCACCAGCTTGCAAAGTCTCTGATGTGACAAAGACTCGACTCATTTCTCAAATTTGTGTTGGCTGCAGACACGGCCACGGATCACAGGATGGAACCCGATGAATGAAGAAATAAAATCATTTTGAGGAGAAAGGAGTCTTTATTTCATATTTTCCATGTCAACAAAACTCAATGGAAAGTAGGAAAAAAAACCAAAAAAAAAAACCTCCCTCCCTACCCGAACTTTTGAGAAAAAAGGACGCACAACTTTTTATTTTTATGTGGCCTTACCGCGGCGTTGGTTAGACAATAGGTACGTCATAATGTCCCATGCAAAACATCCTGTTTACCATGTTGACGCTTTTGTTTTGTGACTTAATTCTGTCTTTATTTAGCACACTCTATTCACTGTGACCTGTCATTCAAAGAGGACTCGTGAAAGTACACATTTTCACAAACACGCATAGAAAAATGAAATATTACAAACTTCAAACTTTCTTGTATTTTGACTGGCAGCAGTAATCGGCATTGAACCTACCTTAGTAACGTAATTGACGATCATTCATCATTGTATCCCCGCAACCCCAAAGTAATATAAACATTACGTCCCGTTGATATGACAGTTTTTCAATGCACAAATTTTTCTGTTACTGTGTATCAACCACACCCCTTTTTTAGGGTTTTCCCGTCGGTAAAAAACCGCGGTTGATACACCGGAAAATACGGTATATATTTATACATATATTTAAATATTTATATATGTATTTATACATATTTGTTTATTTATTTATTTATATATTTATACATATTTGTTTATTTATTTATTTATATATATATATATATATATATACATATACATATATATATGATATATATA